>NC_092579.1:9809177-10109177 GCF_037975245.1 Apostichopus japonicus
ATGGACTGAGATATTAGGTGGATAACTAATACTTACAGCTCCCCGTGTAGGCACTTGCTGTAAAAGATCGGCAAAAGACGTCATCACCCGGGGTTCGAACCACGGATGCAAAAGAGAGTCTCGATCATCAGCTCGTACAGTGCGCCCGAGCCATCGCGCCACTGTATGGACTGAGATATTAGGTGGATTAACTAATACTTACAGCTCCCCGTGTAGGCACTTGCTGTAAAAGATCGGCAAAAGACGTCATCACCCGGGGTTCGAACCACGGATGCAAAAGAGAGTCTCGATCATCAGCTCGTACAGTGCGCCGAGCCATCGCGCCACTGTATGGACTGAGATATTAGGTGGATTAACTAATACTTACAGCTCCCCGTGTAGGCACTTGCTGTAAAAGATCGGCAAAAGACGTCATCACCCGGGGTTCGAACCACGGATGCAAAAGAGAGTCTCGATCATCAGCTCGTACAGTGCGCCGAGCCATCGCGCCACTGTATGGACTGAGATATTAGGTGGATTAACTAATACTTACAGCTCCCCGTGTAGGCACTGGCTGTAAAAGATCGGCAAAAGACGTCATCACCCGGGGTTCGAACCACGGATGCAAAGAGAGTCTCGATCATCAGCTCGTACAGTGCGCCGAGCCATCGCGCCACTGTATGGACTGAGATATTAGGTGGATTAACTAATACTTACAGCTCCCCGTGTAGGCACTGGCTGTAAAAGATCGGCAAAAGACGTCATCACCCGGGGTTCGAACCACGGATGCAAAAGAGAGTCTCGATCATCAGCTCGTACAGTGCGCCGAGCCATCGCGCCACTGTATGGACTGAGATATTAGGTGGATTAACTAATACTTACAGCTCCCCGTGTAGGCACTGGCTGTAAAAGATCGGCAAAAGACGTCATCACCCGGGGTTCGAACCACGGATGCAAAAGAGAGTCTCGATCATCAGCTCGTACAGTGCGCCGAGCCATCGCGCCACTGTATGGACTGAGATATTAGGTGGATTAACTAATACTTACAGCTCCCCGTGTAGGCACTGGCTGTAAAAGATCGGCAAAAGACGTCATCACCCGGGGTTCGAACCACGGATGCAAAAGAGAGTCTCGATCATCAGCTCGTACAGTGCGCCGAGCCATCGCGCCACTGTATGGACTGAGATATTAGGTGGATTAACTAATACTTACAGCTCCCCGTGTAGGCACTGGCTGTAAAAGATCGGCAAAAGACGTCATCACCCGGGGTTCGAACCACGGATGCAAAAGAGAGTCTCGATCATCAGCTCGTACAGTGCGCCGAGCCATCGCGCCACTGTATGGACTGAGATATTAGGTGGATTAACTAATACTTACAGCTCCCCGTGTAGGCACTGGCTGTAAAAGATCGGCAAAAGACGTCATCACCCGGGGTTCGAACCACGGATGCAAAAGAGAGTCTCGATCATCAGCTCGTACAGTGCGCCGAGCCATCGCGCCACTGTATGGACTGAGATATTAGGTGGATTAACTAATACTTACAGCTCCCCGTGTAGGCACTGGCTGTAAAAGATCGGCAAAAGACGTCATCACCCGGGGTTCGAACCACGGATGCAAAAGAGAGTCTCGATCATCAGCTCGTACAGTGCGCCGAGCCATCGCGCCACTGTATGGACTGAGATATTAGGTGGATTAACTAATACTTACAGCTCCCCGTGTAGGCACTGGCTGTAAAAGATCGGCAAAAGACGTCATCACCCGGGGTTCGAACCACGGATGCAAAAGAGAGTCTCGATCATCAGCTCGTACAGTGCGCCGAGCCATCGCGCCACTGTATGGACTGAGATATTAGGTGGATTAACTAATACTTACAGCTCCCCGTGTAGGCACTGGCTGTAAAAGATCGGCAAAAGACGTCATCACCCGGGGTTCGAACCACGGATGCAAAAGAGAGTCTCGATCATCAGCTCGTACAGTGCGCCGAGCCATCGCGCCACTGTATGGACTGAGATATTAGGTGGATTAACTAATACTTACAGCTCCCCGTGTAGGCACTGGCTGTAAAAGATCGGCAAAAGACGTCATCACCCGGGGTTCGAACCACGGATGCAAAAGAGAGTCTCGATCATCAGCTCGTACAGTGCGCCGAGCCATCGCGCCACTGTATGGACTGAGATATTAGGTGGATTAACTAATACTTACAGCTCCCCGTGTAGGCACTGGCTGTAAAAGATCGGCAAAAGACGTCATCACCCGGGGTTCGAACCACGGATGCAAAAGAGAGTCTCGATCATCAGCTCGTACAGTGCGCCGAGCCATCGCGCCACTGTATGGACTGAGATATTAGGTGGATTAACTAATACTTACAGCTCCCCGTGTAGGCACTGGCTGTAAAAGATCGGCAAAAGACGTCATCACCCGGGGTTCGAACCACGGATGCAAAAGAGAGTCTCGATCATCAGCTCGTACAGTGCGCCGAGCCATCGCGCCACTGTATGGACTGAGATATTAGGTGGATTAACTAATACTTACAGCTCCCCGTGTAGGCACTGGCTGTAAAAGATCGGCAAAAGACGTCATCACCCGGGGTTCGAACCACGGATGCAAAAGAGAGTCTCGATCATCAGCTCGTACAGTGCGCCGAGCCATCGCGCCACTGTATGGACTGAGATATTAGGTGGATTAACTAATACTTACAGCTCCCCGTGTAGGCACTGGCTGTAAAAGATCGGCAAAAGACGTCATCACCCGGGGTTCGAACCACGGATGCAAAAGAGAGTCTCGATCATCAGCTCGTACAGTGCGCCGAGCCATCGCGCCACTGTATGGACTGAGATATTAGGTGGATTAACTAATACTTACAGCTCCCCGTGTAGGCACTGGCTGTAAAAGATCGGCAAAAGACGTCATCACCCGGGGTTCGAACCACGGATGCAAAAGAGAGTCTCGATCATCAGCTCGTACAGTGCGCCGAGCCATCGCGCCACTGTATGGACTGAGATATTAGGTGGATTAACTAATACTTACAGCTCCCCGTGTAGGCACTGGCTGTAAAAGATCGGCAAAAGACGTCATCACCCGGGGTTCGAACCACGGATGCAAAAGAGAGTCTCGATCATCAGCTCGTACAGTGCGCCGAGCCATCGCGCCACTGTATGGACTGAGATATTAGGTGGATTAACTAATACTTACAGCTCCCCGTGTAGGCACTGGCTGTAAAAGATCGGCAAAAGACGTCATCACCCGGGGTTCGAACCACGGATGCAAAAGAGAGTCTCGATCATCAGCTCGTACAGTGCGCCGAGCCATCGCGCCACTGTATGGACTGAGATATTAGGTGGATTAACTAATACTTACAGCTCCCCGTGTAGGCACTGGCTGTAAAAGATCGGCAAAAGACGTCATCACCCGGGGTTCGAACCACGGATGCAAAAGAGAGTCTCGATCATCAGCTCGTACAGTGCGCCGAGCCATCGCGCCACTGTATGGACTGAGATATTAGGTGGATTAACTAATACTTACAGCTCCCCGTGTAGGCACTGGCTGTAAAAGATCGGCAAAAGACGTCATCACCCGGGGTTCGAACCACGGATGCAAAAGAGAGTCTCGATCATCAGCTCGTACAGTGCGCCGAGCCATCGCGCCACTGTATGGACTGAGATATTAGGTGGATTAACTAATACTTACAGCTCCCCGTGTAGGCACTGGCTGTAAAAGATCGGCAAAAGACGTCATCACCCGGGGTTCGAACCACGGATGCAAAAGAGAGTCTCGATCATCAGCTCGTACAGTGCGCCGAGCCATCGCGCCACTGTATGGACTGAGATATTAGGTGGATTAACTAATACTTACAGCTCCCCGTGTAGGCACTGGCTGTAAAAGATCGGCAAAAGACGTCATCACCCGGGGTTCGAACCACGGATGCAAAAGAGAGTCTCGATCATCAGCTCGTACAGTGCGCCGAGCCATCGCGCCACTGTATGGACTGAGATATTAGGTGGATTAACTAATACTTACAGCTCCCCGTGTAGGCACTGGCTGTAAAAGATCGGCAAAAGACGTCATCACCCGGGGTTCGAACCACGGATGCAAAAGAGAGTCTCGATCATCAGCTCGTACAGTGCGCCGAGCCATCGCGCCACTGTATGGACTGAGATATTAGGTGGATTAACTAATACTTACAGCTCCCCGTGTAGGCACTGGCTGTAAAAGATCGGCAAAAGACGTCATCACCCGGGGTTCGAACCACGGATGCAAAAGAGAGTCTCGATCATCAGCTCGTACAGTGCGCCGAGCCATCGCGCCACTGTATGGACTGAGATATTAGGTGGATTAACTAATACTTACAGCTCCCCGTGTAGGCACTGGCTGTAAAAGATCGGCAAAAGACGTCATCACCCGGGGTTCGAACCACGGATGCAAAAGAGAGTCTCGATCATCAGCTCGTACAGTGCGCCGAGCCATCGCGCCACTGTATGGACTGAGATATTAGGTGGATTAACTAATACTTACAGCTCCCCGTGTAGGCACTGGCTGTAAAAGATCGGCAAAAGACGTCATCACCCGGGGTTCGAACCACGGATGCAAAAGAGAGTCTCGATCATCAGCTCGTACAGTGCGCCGAGCCATCGCGCCACTGTATGGACTGAGATATTAGGTGGATTAACTAATACTTACAGCTCCCCGTGTAGGCACTGGCTGTAAAAGATCGGCAAAAGACGTCATCACCCGGGGTTCGAACCACGGATGCAAAAGAGAGTCTCGATCATCAGCTCGTACAGTGCGCCGAGCCATCGCGCCACTGTATGGACTGAGATATTAGGTGGATTAACTAATACTTACAGCTCCCCGTGTAGGCACTGGCTGTAAAAGATCGGCAAAAGACGTCATCACCCGGGGTTCGAACCACGGATGCAAAAGAGAGTCTCGATCATCAGCTCGTACAGTGCGCCGAGCCATCGCGCCACTGTATGGACTGAGATATTAGGTGGATTAACTAATACTTACAGCTCCCCGTGTAGGCACTGGCTGTAAAAGATCGGCAAAAGACGTCATCACCCGGGGTTCGAACCACGGATGCAAAAGAGAGTCTCGATCATCAGCTCGTACAGTGCGCCGAGCCATCGCGCCACTGTATGGACTGAGATATTAGGTGGATTAACTAATACTTACAGCTCCCCGTGTAGGCACTGGCTGTAAAAGATCGGCAAAAGACGTCATCACCCGGGGTTCGAACCACGGATGCAAAAGAGAGTCTCGATCATCAGCTCGTACAGTGCGCCGAGCCATCGCGCCACTGTATGGACTGAGATATTAGGTGGATTAACTAATACTTACAGCTCCCCGTGTAGGCACTGGCTGTAAAAGATCGGCAAAAGACGTCATCACCCGGGGTTCGAACCACGGATGCAAAAGAGAGTCTCGATCATCAGCTCGTACAGTGCGCCGAGCCATCGCGCCACTGTATGGACTGAGATATTAGGTGGATTAACTAATACTTACAGCTCCCCGTGTAGGCACTGGCTGTAAAAGATCGGCAAAAGACGTCATCACCCGGGGTTCGAACCACGGATGCAAAAGAGAGTCTCGATCATCAGCTCGTACAGTGCGCCGAGCCATCGCGCCACTGTATGGACTGAGATATTAGGTGGATTAACTAATACTTACAGCTCCCCGTGTAGGCACTGGCTGTAAAAGATCGGCAAAAGACGTCATCACCCGGGGTTCGAACCACGGATGCAAAAGAGAGTCTCGATCATCAGCTCGTACAGTGCGCCGAGCCATCGCGCCACTGTATGGACTGAGATATTAGGTGGATTAACTAATACTTACAGCTCCCCGTGTAGGCACTGGCTGTAAAAGATCGGCAAAAGACGTCATCACCCGGGGTTCGAACCACGGATGCAAAAGAGAGTCTCGATCATCAGCTCGTACAGTGCGCCGAGCCATCGCGCCACTGTATGGACTGAGATATTAGGTGGATTAACTAATACTTACAGCTCCCCGTGTAGGCACTGGCTGTAAAAGATCGGCAAAAGACGTCATCACCCGGGGTTCGAACCACGGATGCAAAAGAGAGTCTCGATCATCAGCTCGTACAGTGCGCCGAGCCATCGCGCCACTGTATGGACTGAGATATTAGGTGGATTAACTAATACTTACAGCTCCCCGTGTAGGCACTGGCTGTAAAAGATCGGCAAAAGACGTCATCACCCGGGGTTCGAACCACGGATGCAAAAGAGAGTCTCGATCATCAGCTCGTACAGTGCGCCGAGCCATCGCGCCACTGTATGGACTGAGATATTAGGTGGATTAACTAATACTTACAGCTCCCCGTGTAGGCACTGGCTGTAAAAGATCGGCAAAAGACGTCATCACCCGGGGTTCGAACCACGGATGCAAAAGAGAGTCTCGATCATCAGCTCGTACAGTGCGCCGAGCCATCGCGCCACTGTATGGACTGAGATATTAGGTGGATTAACTAATACTTACAGCTCCCCGTGTAGGCACTGGCTGTAAAAGATCGGCAAAAGACGTCATCACCCGGGGTTCGAACCACGGATGCAAAAGAGAGTCTCGATCATCAGCTCGTACAGTGCGCCGAGCCATCGCGCCACTGTATGGACTGAGATATTAGGTGGATTAACTAATACTTACAGCTCCCCGTGTAGGCACTGGCTGTAAAAGATCGGCAAAAGACGTCATCACCCGGGGTTCGAACCACGGATGCAAAAGAGAGTCTCGATCATCAGCTCGTACAGTGCGCCGAGCCATCGCGCCACTGTATGGACTGAGATATTAGGTGGATTAACTAATACTTACAGCTCCCCGTGTAGGCACTGGCTGTAAAAGATCGGCAAAAGACGTCATCACCCGGGGTTCGAACCACGGATGCAAAAGAGAGTCTCGATCATCAGCTCGTACAGTGCGCCGAGCCATCGCGCCACTGTATGGACTGAGATATTAGGTGGATTAACTAATACTTACAGCTCCCCGTGTAGGCACTGGCTGTAAAAGATCGGCAAAAGACGTCATCACCCGGGGTTCGAACCACGGATGCAAAAGAGAGTCTCGATCATCAGCTCGTACAGTGCGCCGAGCCATCGCGCCACTGTATGGACTGAGATATTAGGTGGATTAACTAATACTTACAGCTCCCCGTGTAGGCACTGGCTGTAAAAGATCGGCAAAAGACGTCATCACCCGGGGTTCGAACCACGGATGCAAAAGAGAGTCTCGATCATCAGCTCGTACAGTGCGCCGAGCCATCGCGCCACTGTATGGACTGAGATATTAGGTGGATTAACTAATACTTACAGCTCCCCGTGTAGGCACTGGCTGTAAAAGATCGGCAAAAGACGTCATCACCCGGGGTTCGAACCACGGATGCAAAAGAGAGTCTCGATCATCAGCTCGTACAGTGCGCCGAGCCATCGCGCCACTGTATGGACTGAGATATTAGGTGGATTAACTAATACTTACAGCTCCCCGTGTAGGCACTGGCTGTAAAAGATCGGCAAAAGACGTCATCACCCGGGGTTCGAACCACGGATGCAAAAGAGAGTCTCGATCATCAGCTCGTACAGTGCGCCGAGCCATCGCGCCACTGTATGGACTGAGATATTAGGTGGATTAACTAATACTTACAGCTCCCCGTGTAGGCACTGGCTGTAAAAGATCGGCAAAAGACGTCATCACCCGGGGTTCGAACCACGGATGCAAAAGAGAGTCTCGATCATCAGCTCGTACAGTGCGCCGAGCCATCGCGCCACTGTATGGACTGAGATATTAGGTGGATTAACTAATACTTACAGCTCCCCGTGTAGGCACTGGCTGTAAAAGATCGGCAAAAGACGTCATCACCCGGGGTTCGAACCACGGATGCAAAAGAGAGTCTCGATCATCAGCTCGTACAGTGCGCCGAGCCATCGCGCCACTGTATGGACTGAGATATTAGGTGGATTAACTAATACTTACAGCTCCCCGTGTAGGCACTGGCTGTAAAAGATCGGCAAAAGACGTCATCACCCGGGGTTCGAACCACGGATGCAAAAGAGAGTCTCGATCATCAGCTCGTACAGTGCGCCGAGCCATCGCGCCACTGTATGGACTGAGATATTAGGTGGATTAACTAATACTTACAGCTCCCCGTGTAGGCACTGGCTGTAAAAGATCGGCAAAAGACGTCATCACCCGGGGTTCGAACCACGGATGCAAAAGAGAGTCTCGATCATCAGCTCGTACAGTGCGCCGAGCCATCGCGCCACTGTATGGACTGAGATATTAGGTGGATTAACTAATACTTACAGCTCCCCGTGTAGGCACTGGCTGTAAAAGATCGGCAAAAGACGTCATCACCCGGGGTTCGAACCACGGATGCAAAAGAGAGTCTCGATCATCAGCTCGTACAGTGCGCCGAGCCATCGCGCCACTGTATGGACTGAGATATTAGGTGGATTAACTAATACTTACAGCTCCCCGTGTAGGCACTGGCTGTAAAAGATCGGCAAAAGACGTCATCACCCGGGGTTCGAACCACGGATGCAAAAGAGAGTCTCGATCATCAGCTCGTACAGTGCGCCGAGCCATCGCGCCACTGTATGGACTGAGATATTAGGTGGATTAACTAATACTTACAGCTCCCCGTGTAGGCACTGGCTGTAAAAGATCGGCAAAAGACGTCATCACCCGGGGTTCGAACCACGGATGCAAAAGAGAGTCTCGATCATCAGCTCGTACAGTGCGCCGAGCCATCGCGCCACTGTATGGACTGAGATATTAGGTGGATTAACTAATACTTACAGCTCCCCGTGTAGGCACTGGCTGTAAAAGATCGGCAAAAGACGTCATCACCCGGGGTTCGAACCACGGATGCAAAAGAGAGTCTCGATCATCAGCTCGTACAGTGCGCCGAGCCATCGCGCCACTGTATGGACTGAGATATTAGGTGGATTAACTAATACTTACAGCTCCCCGTGTAGGCACTGGCTGTAAAAGATCGGCAAAAGACGTCATCACCCGGGGTTCGAACCACGGATGCAAAAGAGAGTCTCGATCATCAGCTCGTACAGTGCGCCGAGCCATCGCGCCACTGTATGGACTGAGATATTAGGTGGATTAACTAATACTTACAGCTCCCCGTGTAGGCACTGGCTGTAAAAGATCGGCAAAAGACGTCATCACCCGGGGTTCGAACCACGGATGCAAAAGAGAGTCTCGATCATCAGCTCGTACAGTGCGCCGAGCCATCGCGCCACTGTATGGACTGAGATATTAGGTGGATTAACTAATACTTACAGCTCCCCGTGTAGGCACTGGCTGTAAAAGATCGGCAAAAGACGTCATCACCCGGGGTTCGAACCACGGATGCAAAAGAGAGTCTCGATCATCAGCTCGTACAGTGCGCCGAGCCATCGCGCCACTGTATGGACTGAGATATTAGGTGGATTAACTAATACTTACAGCTCCCCGTGTAGGCACTGGCTGTAAAAGATCGGCAAAAGACGTCATCACCCGGGGTTCGAACCACGGATGCAAAAGAGAGTCTCGATCATCAGCTCGTACAGTGCGCCGAGCCATCGCGCCACTGTATGGACTGAGATATTAGGTGGATTAACTAATACTTACAGCTCCCCGTGTAGGCACTGGCTGTAAAAGATCGGCAAAAGACGTCATCACCCGGGGTTCGAACCACGGATGCAAAAGAGAGTCTCGATCATCAGCTCGTACAGTGCGCCGAGCCATCGCGCCACTGTATGGACTGAGATATTAGGTGGATTAACTAATACTTACAGCTCCCCGTGTAGGCACTGGCTGTAAAAGATCGGCAAAAGACGTCATCACCCGGGGTTCGAACCACGGATGCAAAAGAGAGTCTCGATCATCAGCTCGTACAGTGCGCCGAGCCATCGCGCCACTGTATGGACTGAGATATTAGGTGGATTAACTAATACTTACAGCTCCCCGTGTAGGCACTGGCTGTAAAAGATCGGCAAAAGACGTCATCACCCGGGGTTCGAACCACGGATGCAAAAGAGAGTCTCGATCATCAGCTCGTACAGTGCGCCGAGCCATCGCGCCACTGTATGGACTGAGATATTAGGTGGATTAACTAATACTTACAGCTCCCCGTGTAGGCACTGGCTGTAAAAGATCGGCAAAAGACGTCATCACCCGGGGTTCGAACCACGGATGCAAAAGAGAGTCTCGATCATCAGCTCGTACAGTGCGCCGAGCCATCGCGCCACTGTATGGACTGAGATATTAGGTGGATTAACTAATACTTACAGCTCCCCGTGTAGGCACTGGCTGTAAAAGATCGGCAAAAGACGTCATCACCCGGGGTTCGAACCACGGATGCAAAAGAGAGTCTCGATCATCAGCTCGTACAGTGCGCCGAGCCATCGCGCCACTGTATGGACTGAGATATTAGGTGGATTAACTAATACTTACAGCTCCCCGTGTAGGCACTGGCTGTAAAAGATCGGCAAAAGACGTCATCACCCGGGGTTCGAACCACGGATGCAAAAGAGAGTCTCGATCATCAGCTCGTACAGTGCGCCGAGCCATCGCGCCACTGTATGGACTGAGATATTAGGTGGATTAACTAATACTTACAGCTCCCCGTGTAGGCACTGGCTGTAAAAGATCGGCAAAAGACGTCATCACCCGGGGTTCGAACCACGGATGCAAAAGAGAGTCTCGATCATCAGCTCGTACAGTGCGCCGAGCCATCGCGCCACTGTATGGACTGAGATATTAGGTGGATTAACTAATACTTACAGCTCCCCGTGTAGGCACTGGCTGTAAAAGATCGGCAAAAGACGTCATCACCCGGGGTTCGAACCACGGATGCAAAAGAGAGTCTCGATCATCAGCTCGTACAGTGCGCCGAGCCATCGCGCCACTGTATGGACTGAGATATTAGGTGGATTAACTAATACTTACAGCTCCCCGTGTAGGCACTGGCTGTAAAAGATCGGCAAAAGACGTCATCACCCGGGGTTCGAACCACGGATGCAAAAGAGAGTCTCGATCATCAGCTCGTACAGTGCGCCGAGCCATCGCGCCACTGTATGGACTGAGATATTAGGTGGATTAACTAATACTTACAGCTCCCCGTGTAGGCACTGGCTGTAAAAGATCGGCAAAAGACGTCATCACCCGGGGTTCGAACCACGGATGCAAAAGAGAGTCTCGATCATCAGCTCGTACAGTGCGCCGAGCCATCGCGCCACTGTATGGACTGAGATATTAGGTGGATTAACTAATACTTACAGCTCCCCGTGTAGGCACTGGCTGTAAAAGATCGGCAAAAGACGTCATCACCCGGGGTTCGAACCACGGATGCAAAAGAGAGTCTCGATCATCAGCTCGTACAGTGCGCCGAGCCATCGCGCCACTGTATGGACTGAGATATTAGGTGGATTAACTAATACTTACAGCTCCCCGTGTAGGCACTGGCTGTAAAAGATCGGCAAAAGACGTCATCACCCGGGGTTCGAACCACGGATGCAAAAGAGAGTCTCGATCATCAGCTCGTACAGTGCGCCGAGCCATCGCGCCACTGTATGGACTGAGATATTAGGTGGATTAACTAATACTTACAGCTCCCCGTGTAGGCACTGGCTGTAAAAGATCGGCAAAAGACGTCATCACCCGGGGTTCGAACCACGGATGCAAAAGAGAGTCTCGATCATCAGCTCGTACAGTGCGCCGAGCCATCGCGCCACTGTATGGACTGAGATATTAGGTGGATTAACTAATACTTACAGCTCCCCGTGTAGGCACTGGCTGTAAAAGATCGGCAAAAGACGTCATCACCCGGGGTTCGAACCACGGATGCAAAAGAGAGTCTCGATCATCAGCTCGTACAGTGCGCCGAGCCATCGCGCCACTGTATGGACTGAGATATTAGGTGGATTAACTAATACTTACAGCTCCCCGTGTAGGCACTGGCTGTAAAAGATCGGCAAAAGACGTCATCACCCGGGGTTCGAACCACGGATGCAAAAGAGAGTCTCGATCATCAGCTCGTACAGTGCGCCGAGCCATCGCGCCACTGTATGGACTGAGATATTAGGTGGATTAACTAATACTTACAGCTCCCCGTGTAGGCACTGGCTGTAAAAGATCGGCAAAAGACGTCATCACCCGGGGTTCGAACCACGGATGCAAAAGAGAGTCTCGATCATCAGCTCGTACAGTGCGCCGAGCCATCGCGCCACTGTATGGACTGAGATATTAGGTGGATTAACTAATACTTACAGCTCCCCGTGTAGGCACTGGCTGTAAAAGATCGGCAAAAGACGTCATCACCCGGGGTTCGAACCACGGATGCAAAAGAGAGTCTCGATCATCAGCTCGTACAGTGCGCCGAGCCATCGCGCCACTGTATGGACTGAGATATTAGGTGGATTAACTAATACTTACAGCTCCCCGTGTAGGCACTGGCTGTAAAAGATCGGCAAAAGACGTCATCACCCGGGGTTCGAACCACGGATGCAAAAGAGAGTCTCGATCATCAGCTCGTACAGTGCGCCGAGCCATCGCGCCACTGTATGGACTGAGATATTAGGTGGATTAACTAATACTTACAGCTCCCCGTGTAGGCACTGGCTGTAAAAGATCGGCAAAAGACGTCATCACCCGGGGTTCGAACCACGGATGCAAAAGAGAGTCTCGATCATCAGCTCGTACAGTGCGCCGAGCCATCGCGCCACTGTATGGACTGAGATATTAGGTGGATTAACTAATACTTACAGCTCCCCGTGTAGGCACTGGCTGTAAAAGATCGGCAAAAGACGTCATCACCCGGGGTTCGAACCACGGATGCAAAAGAGAGTCTCGATCATCAGCTCGTACAGTGCGCCGAGCCATCGCGCCACTGTATGGACTGAGATATTAGGTGGATTAACTAATACTTACAGCTCCCCGTGTAGGCACTGGCTGTAAAAGATCGGCAAAAGACGTCATCACCCGGGGTTCGAACCACGGATGCAAAAGAGAGTCTCGATCATCAGCTCGTACAGTGCGCCGAGCCATCGCGCCACTGTATGGACTGAGATATTAGGTGGATTAACTAATACTTACAGCTCCCCGTGTAGGCACTGGCTGTAAAAGATCGGCAAAAGACGTCATCACCCGGGGTTCGAACCACGGATGCAAAAGAGAGTCTCGATCATCAGCTCGTACAGTGCGCCGAGCCATCGCGCCACTGTATGGACTGAGATATTAGGTGGATTAACTAATACTTACAGCTCCCCGTGTAGGCACTGGCTGTAAAAGATCGGCAAAAGACGTCATCACCCGGGGTTCGAACCACGGATGCAAAAGAGAGTCTCGATCATCAGCTCGTACAGTGCGCCGAGCCATCGCGCCACTGTATGGACTGAGATATTAGGTGGATTAACTAATACTTACAGCTCCCCGTGTAGGCACTGGCTGTAAAAGATCGGCAAAAGACGTCATCACCCGGGGTTCGAACCACGGATGCAAAAGAGAGTCTCGATCATCAGCTCGTACAGTGCGCCGAGCCATCGCGCCACTGTATGGACTGAGATATTAGGTGGATTAACTAATACTTACAGCTCCCCGTGTAGGCACTGGCTGTAAAAGATCGGCAAAAGACGTCATCACCCGGGGTTCGAACCACGGATGCAAAAGAGAGTCTCGATCATCAGCTCGTACAGTGCGCCGAGCCATCGCGCCACTGTATGGACTGAGATATTAGGTGGATTAACTAATACTTACAGCTCCCCGTGTAGGCACTGGCTGTAAAAGATCGGCAAAAGACGTCATCACCCGGGGTTCGAACCACGGATGCAAAAGAGAGTCTCGATCATCAGCTCGTACAGTGCGCCGAGCCATCGCGCCACTGTATGGACTGAGATATTAGGTGGATTAACTAATACTTACAGCTCCCCGTGTAGGCACTGGCTGTAAAAGATCGGCAAAAGACGTCATCACCCGGGGTTCGAACCACGGATGCAAAAGAGAGTCTCGATCATCAGCTCGTACAGTGCGCCGAGCCATCGCGCCACTGTATGGACTGAGATATTAGGTGGATTAACTAATACTTACAGCTCCCCGTGTAGGCACTGGCTGTAAAAGATCGGCAAAAGACGTCATCACCCGGGGTTCGAACCACGGATGCAAAAGAGAGTCTCGATCATCAGCTCGTACAGTGCGCCGAGCCATCGCGCCACTGTATGGACTGAGATATTAGGTGGATTAACTAATACTTACAGCTCCCCGTGTAGGCACTGGCTGTAAAAGATCGGCAAAAGACGTCATCACCCGGGGTTCGAACCACGGATGCAAAAGAGAGTCTCGATCATCAGCTCGTACAGTGCGCCGAGCCATCGCGCCACTGTATGGACTGAGATATTAGGTGGATTAACTAATACTTACAGCTCCCCGTGTAGGCACTGGCTGTAAAAGATCGGCAAAAGACGTCATCACCCGGGGTTCGAACCACGGATGCAAAAGAGAGTCTCGATCATCAGCTCGTACAGTGCGCCGAGCCATCGCGCCACTGTATGGACTGAGATATTAGGTGGATTAACTAATACTTACAGCTCCCCGTGTAGGCACTGGCTGTAAAAGATCGGCAAAAGACGTCATCACCCGGGGTTCGAACCACGGATGCAAAAGAGAGTCTCGATCATCAGCTCGTACAGTGCGCCGAGCCATCGCGCCACTGTATGGACTGAGATATTAGGTGGATTAACTAATACTTACAGCTCCCCGTGTAGGCACTTGCTGTAAAAGATCGGCAAAAGACGTCATCACCCGGGGTTCGAACCACGGATGCAAAAGAGAGTCTCGATCATCAGCTCGTACAGTGCGCCGAGCCATCGCGCCACTGTATGGACTGAGATATTAGGTGGATTAACTAATACTTACAGCTCCCCGTGTAGGCACTTGCTGTAAAAGATCGGCAAAAGACGTCATCACCCGGGGTTCGAACCACGGATGCAAAAGAGAGTCTCGATCATCAGCTCGTACAGTGCGCCGAGCCATCGCGCCACTGTATGGACTGAGATATTAGGTGGATTAACTAATACTTACAGCTCCCCGTGTAGGCACTTGCTGTAAAAGATCGGCAAAAGACGTCATCACCCGGGGTTCGAACCACGGATGCAAAAGAGAGTCTCGATCATCAGCTCGTACAGTGCGCCGAGCCATCGCGCCACTGTATGGACTGAGATATTAGGTGGATTAACTAATACTTACAGCTCCCCGTGTAGGCACTTGCTGTAAAAGATCGGCAAAAGACGTCATCACCCGGGGTTCGAACCACGGATGCAAAAGAGAGTCTCGATCATCAGCTCGTACAGTGCGCCGAGCCATCGCGCCACTGTATGGACTGAGATATTAGGTGGATTAACTAATACTTACAGCTCCCCGTGTAGGCACTTGCTGTAAAAGATCGGCAAAAGACGTCATCACCCGGGGGTTCGAACCACGGATGCAAAAGAGAGTCTCGATCATCAGCTCGTACAGTGCGCCGAGCCATCGCGCCACTGTATGGACTGAGATATTAGGTGGATTAACTAATACTTACAGCTCCCCGTGTAGGCACTTGCTGTAAAAGATCGGCAAAAGACGTCATCACCCGGGGGTTCGAACCACGGATGCAAAAGAGAGTCTCGATCATCAGCTCGTACAGTGCGCCGAGCCATCGCGCCACTGTATGGACTGAGATATTAGGTGGATTAACTAATACTTACAGCTCCCCGTGTAGGCACTTGCTGTAAAAGATCGGCAAAAGACGTCATCACCCGGGGTTCGAACCACGGATGCAAAAGAGAGTCTCGATCATCAGCTCGTACAGTGCGCCGAGCCATCGCGCCACTGTATGGACTGAGATATTAGGTGGATTAACTAATACTTACAGCTCCCCGTGTAGGCACTTGCTGTAAAAGATCGGCAAAAGACGTCATCACCCGGGGTTCGAACCACGGATGCAAAAGAGAGTCTCGATCATCAGCTCGTACAGTGCGCCGAGCCATCGCGCCACTGTATGGACTGAGATATTAGGTGGATTAACTAATACTTACAGCTCCCCGTGTAGGCACTTGCTGTAAAAGATCGGCAAAAGACGTCATCGCCCGGGGTTCGAACCACGGATGCAAAAGAGAGTCTCGATCATCAGCTCGTACAGTGCGCCGAGCCATCGCGCCACTGTATGGACTGAGATATTAGGTGGATTAACTAATACTTACAGCTCCCCGTGTAGGCACTTGCTGTAAAAGATCGGCAAAAGACGTCATCGCCCGGGGTTCGAACCACGGATGCAAAAGAGAGTCTCGATCATCAGCTCGTACAGTGCGCCGAGCCATCGCGCCACTGTATGGACTGAGATATCAGGCGGATTAACTAATACTTACAGCTCCCCGTGTAGGCACTTGCTGTAAAAGATCGGCAAAAGACGTCATCGCCCGGGGTTCGAACCACGGATGCAAAAGAGAGTCTCGATCATCAGCTCGTACAGTGCGCCGAGCCATCGCGCCACTGTATGGACTGAGATATCAGGCGGATTAACTAATACTTACAGCTCCCCGTGTAGGCACTTGCTGTAAAAGATCGGCAAAACACGTCATCGCCCGGGGTTCGAACCACGGATGCAAAAGAGAGTCTCGATCATCAGCTCGTACAGTGCGCCGAGCCATCGCGCCACTGTATGGACTGAGATATCAGGCGGATTAACTAATACTTACAGCTCCCCGTGTAGGCACTTGCTGTAAAAGATCGGCAAAACACGTCATCGCCCGGGGTTCGAACCACGGATGCAAAAGAGAGTCTCGATCATCAGCTCGTACAGTGCGCCGAGCCATCGCGCCACTGTATGGACTGAGATATCAGGCGGATTAACTAATACTTACAGCTGCCCGTGTAGGCACTTGCTGTAAAAGATCGGCAAAAGACGTCATCGCCCGGGGTTCGAACCACGGATGCAAAAGAGAGTCTCGATCATCAGCTCGTACAGTGCGCCGAGCCATCGCGCCACTGTATGGACTGAGATATCAGGCGGATTAACTAATACTTACAGCTGCCCGTGTAGGCACTTGCTGTAAAAGATCGGCAAAAGACGTCATCGCCCGGGGTTCGAACCACGGATGCAAAAGAGAGTCTCGATCATCAGCTCGTACAGTGCGCCGAGCCATCGCGCCACTGTATGGACTGAGATATCAGGCGGATTAACTAATACTTACAGCTGCCCGTGTAGGCACTTGCTGTAAAAGATCGGCAAAAGACGTCATCGCCCGGGGTTCGAACCACGGATGCAAAAGAGAGTCTCGATCATCAGCTCGTACAGTGCGCCGAGCCATCGCGCCACTGTATGGACTGAGATATCAGGCGGATTAACTAATACTTACAGCTGCCCGTGTAGGCACTTGCTGTAAAAGATCGGCAAAAGACGTCATCGCCCGGGGTTCGAACCACGGATGCAAAAGAGAGTCTCGATCATCAGCTCGTACAGTGCGCCGAGCCATCGCGCCACTGTATGGACTGAGATATCAGGCGGATTAACTAATACT
The DNA here is from genome assembly GCF_037975245.1 of Apostichopus japonicus. NCBI lineage: Eukaryota > Metazoa > Echinodermata > Holothuroidea > Aspidochirotida > Stichopodidae > Apostichopus > Apostichopus japonicus. The sequence continues at coordinate 9,826,703 of NC_092579.1, forward strand.
TACAGCTCCCCGTGTAGGCACTTGCTGTAAAAGATCGGCAAAAGACGTCATCGCCCGGGGTTCGAACCACGGATGCAAAAGAGAGTCTCGATCATCAGCTCGTACAGTGCGCCGAGCCATCGCGCCACTGTATGGACTGAGATATCAGGCGGATTAACTAATACTTACAGCTCCCCGTGTAGGCACTTGCTGTAAAAGATCGGCAAAAGACGTCATCGCCCGGGGTTCGAACCACGGATGCAAAAGAGAGTCTCGATCATCAGCTCGTACAGTGCGCCGAGCCATCGCGCCACTGTATGGACTGAGATATCAGGCGGATTAACTAATACTTACAGCTCCCCGTGTAGGCACTTGCTGTAAAAGATCGGCAAAAGACGTCATCGCCCGGGGTTCGAACCACGGATGCAAAAGAGAGTCTCGATCATCAGCTCGTACAGTGCGCCGAGCCATCGCGCCACTGTATGGACTGAGATATCAGGCGGATTAACTAATACTTACAGCTCCCCGTGTAGGCACTTGCTGTAAAAGATCGGCAAAAGACGTCATCGCCCGGGGTTCGAACCACGGATGCAAAAGAGAGTCTCGATCATCAGCTCGTACAGTGCGCCGAGCCATCGCGCCACTGTATGGACTGAGATATCAGGCGGATTAACTAATACTTACAGCTCCCCGTGTAGGCACTTGCTGTAAAAGATCGGCAAAAGACGTCATCGCCCGGGGTTCGAACCACGGATGCAAAAGAGAGTCTCGATCATCAGCTCGTACAGTGCGCCGAGCCATCGCGCCACTGTATGGACTGAGATATCAGGCGGATTAACTAATACTTACAGCTCCCCGTGTAGGCACTTGCTGTAAAAGATCGGCAAAAGACGTCATCGCCCGGGGTTCGAACCACGGATGCAAAAGAGAGTCTCGATCATCAGCTCGTACAGTGCGCCGAGCCATCGCGCCACTGTATGGACTGAGATATCAGGCGGATTAACTAATACTTACAGCTCCCCGTGTAGGCACTTGCTGTAAAAGATCGGCAAAAGACGTCATCGCCCGGGGTTCGAACCACGGATGCAAAAGAGAGTCTCGATCATCAGCTCGTACAGTGCGCCGAGCCATCGCGCCACTGTATGGACTGAGATATCAGGCGGATTAACTAATACTTACAGCTCCCCGTGTAGGCACTTGCTGTAAAAGATCGGCAAAAGACGTCATCGCCCGGGGTTCGAACCACGGATGCAAAAGAGAGTCTCGATCATCAGCTCGTACAGTGCGCCGAGCCATCGCGCCACTGTATGGACTGAGATATCAGGCGGATTAACTAATACTTACAGCTCCCCGTGTAGGCACTTGCTGTAAAAGATCGGCAAAAGACGTCATCGCCCGGGGTTCGAACCACGGATGCAAAAGAGAGTCTCGATCATCAGCTCGTACAGTGCGCCGAGCCATCGCGCCACTGTATGGACTGAGATATCAGGCGGATTAACTAATACTTACAGCTCCCCGTGTAGGCACTTGCTGTAAAAGATCGGCAAAAGACGTCATCGCCCGGGGTTCGAACCACGGATGCAAAAGAGAGTCTCGATCATCAGCTCGTACAGTGCGCCGAGCCATCGCGCCACTGTATGGACTGAGATATCAGGCGGATTAACTAATACTTACAGCTCCCCGTGTAGGCACTTGCTGTAAAAGATCGGCAAAAGACGTCATCGCCCGGGGTTCGAACCACGGATGCAAAAGAGAGTCTCGATCATCAGCTCGTACAGTGCGCCGAGCCATCGCGCCACTGTATGGACTGAGATATCAGGCGGATTAACTAATACTTACAGCTCCCCGTGTAGGCACTTGCTGTAAAAGATCGGCAAAAGACGTCATCGCCCGGGGTTCGAACCACGGATGCAAAAGAGAGTCTCGATCATCAGCTCGTACAGTGCGCCGAGCCATCGCGCCACTGTATGGACTGAGATATCAGGCGGATTAACTAATACTTACAGCTCCCCGTGTAGGCACTTGCTGTAAAAGATCGGCAAAAGACGTCATCGCCCGGGGTTCGAACCACGGATGCAAAAGAGAGTCTCGATCATCAGCTCGTACAGTGCGCCGAGCCATCGCGCCACTGTATGGACTGAGATATCAGGCGGATTAACTAATACTTACAGCTCCCCGTGTAGGCACTTGCTGTAAAAGATCGGCAAAAGACGTCATCGCCCGGGGTTCGAACCACGGATGCAAAAGAGAGTCTCGATCATCAGCTCGTACAGTGCGCCGAGCCATCGCGCCACTGTATGGACTGAGATATCAGGCGGATTAACTAATACTTACAGCTCCCCGTGTAGGCACTTGCTGTAAAAGATCGGCAAAAGACGTCATCGCCCGGGGTTCGAACCACGGATGCAAAAGAGAGTCTCGATCATCAGCTCGTACAGTGCGCCGAGCCATCGCGCCACTGTATGGACTGAGATATCAGGCGGATTAACTAATACTTACAGCTCCCCGTGTAGGCACTTGCTGTAAAAGATCGGCAAAAGACGTCATCGCCCGGGGTTCGAACCACGGATGCAAAAGAGAGTCTCGATCATCAGCTCGTACAGTGCGCCGAGCCATCGCGCCACTGTATGGACTGAGATATCAGGCGGATTAACTAATACTTACAGCTCCCCGTGTAGGCACTTGCTGTAAAAGATCGGCAAAAGACGTCATCGCCCGGGGTTCGAACCACGGATGCAAAAGAGAGTCTCGATCATCAGCTCGTACAGTGCGCCGAGCCATCGCGCCACTGTATGGACTGAGATATCAGGCGGATTAACTAATACTTACAGCTCCCCGTGTAGGCACTTGCTGTAAAAGATCGGCAAAAGACGTCATCGCCCGGGGTTCGAACCACGGATGCAAAAGAGAGTCTCGATCATCAGCTCGTACAGTGCGCCGAGCCATCGCGCCACTGTATGGACTGAGATATCAGGCGGATTAACTAATACTTACAGCTCCCCGTGTAGGCACTTGCTGTAAAAGATCGGCAAAAGACGTCATCGCCCGGGGTTCGAACCACGGATGCAAAAGAGAGTCTCGATCATCAGCTCGTACAGTGCGCCGAGCCATCGCGCCACTGTATGGACTGAGATATCAGGCGGATTAACTAATACTTACAGCTCCCCGTGTAGGCACTTGCTGTAAAAGATCGGCAAAAGACGTCATCGCCCGGGGTTCGAACCACGGATGCAAAAGAGAGTCTCGATCATCAGCTCGTACAGTGCGCCGAGCCATCGCGCCACTGTATGGACTGAGATATCAGGCGGATTAACTAATACTTACAGCTCCCCGTGTAGGCACTTGCTGTAAAAGATCGGCAAAAGACGTCATCGCCCGGGGTTCGAACCACGGATGCAAAAGAGAGTCTCGATCATCAGCTCGTACAGTGCGCCGAGCCATCGCGCCACTGTATGGACTGAGATATCAGGCGGATTAACTAATACTTACAGCTCCCCGTGTAGGCACTTGCTGTAAAAGATCGGCAAAAGACGTCATCGCCCGGGGTTCGAACCACGGATGCAAAAGAGAGTCTCGATCATCAGCTCGTACAGTGCGCCGAGCCATCGCGCCACTGTATGGACTGAGATATCAGGCGGATTAACTAATACTTACAGCTCCCCGTGTAGGCACTTGCTGTAAAAGATCGGCAAAAGACGTCATCGCCCGGGGTTCGAACCACGGATGCAAAAGAGAGTCTCGATCATCAGCTCGTACAGTGCGCCGAGCCATCGCGCCACTGTATGGACTGAGATATCAGGTGGATTAACTAATACTTACAGCTCCCCGTGTAGGCACTTGCTGTAAAAGATCGGCAAAAGACGTCATCACCCGGGGTTCGAACCACGGATGCAAAAGAGAGTCTCGATCATCAGCTCGTACAGTGCGCCGAGCCATCGCGCCACTGTATGGACTGAGATATCAGGTGGATTAACTAATACTTACAGCTCCTTGTGTAGGCACTTGCTGTAAAAGATCGGCAAAAGACGTCATCGCCCGGGGTTCCCCCCCCCCCCCAGATTAAAAGTGCTTCTGCCGCCCTTGGGTTTTTCTATATTGGTTGTCCATAGATGAAGTTTTGTGCAACATTATGGGTATGTTTTGAATTGAGTTTAATCACGAGAAACGTGAATTTTCAAATTCTGAACAAATAACGGGCTTAAAACCTTGAAAAGTGGGGCTGACGGATATTGTCGGCCGCGACGTAGAATCACCTACAAAAGCAATGATCCACAGGACATGCGATGATGTTGAACATGATTTGTGACTGGTGACAAACTTCAAAAAGGTTATGGATGGAAAAAAGACTATTGGGAAAAACTTGGTTCTCAGGCAAAAAGTGTAAATCTGGTTGGTCATTGTCAAGCCTGAGAAGTGCCATTTCCAGTGATCTGGGGGGGTATCAAAACCAGAAAATTTCTTGTACGATGCGCGCCAACCGATGGCGGCGCTCCGCTTAGATAGTAATTCGCGCCCCCCGGGTTAGAAAATCCTGGATACGCGCCTGTTGCTGTTGCAAAACACATGACTCTTTCCGAAACTCATTTTGTTTTTATGAATGTACTAATAAGAGGGGGAATTTGTTACATCTCTTTCATTCCAGAATTCAATATTCGCCCAAAATTCGGACAAATGTCTCTTTTCAGCCAAACTCGATTTTGATGGCTAAGAGGAACAAAAATTCGGCAAAATTCTCTAATTTTCGCAACTGGCCGTCTTTCCCCGACTGACGATAAAGCTGTGGGGACATACAACCTCTCGTCCCACTGATTCGCAGCTTGAAAGGGGTCTCATAGAAGCAATGGTGTTACTAGGTAACGCGGTCTCGAGTTCCACCTAGCCAGTCGGTTCTACCTCACTCGTACGCAAGTAGGTAGGAGCCGTGGGGCACGTGCCCCCTCTCCACTTTTATTTCAAAAATAGCAAATGTGCCCTACTGGCAAAATGTGCCCCTTTGATGAAGAACTGTCTTTTGGATATTTTAAGCCTTTGTTAATATTTTATTTTAATTATTTATTTTTAGTCTGTACATGCTATTTTTAAAATGGCATCCCGTATATATTTGTAGGAATGAGAAAGTGCCCCTCTGATGTTATGCCCCCCCCCCCCCAACATTTAGGTAGCTTCCTACCACCCTGCTCGTACGGTCAACAAGGATCAACGGAGGTAAATGGTCGAGGCGGGTCAATACCATACTGTGTTTCCAACGATCAAATCAATTTAAATTGATGACGTTCTTAGTATTTGACTTTCTTTTTCTTTTAGTTAATTAACTGGCCTGAAAACAAAGCAATCTAGAAAAATGGAAGTGTCACGTTTCTCCAATTACAATATTGATTTTAATCAACACTCCAAAGACTGACAAACGTCATACAACTGTCTAAAAAAGAAACCTGAAGTTTAGCTGGATGATATATAGTATCCGAAATACCATACATATCCTTCGAATTCCACTCATTGGGTTTCAATTACAGCCCATCGCCTGGTTACGTTTTATCACCAAAATTACTTAACCCTTTCACTCAATTGATGGGGTAATTAAGATGCAATGTTCTGTATGAAAAGTACGAATGCTTTCCCTTTGGTTATAATAGATGTCATTAATTTAAACATTAACAATTAAAAAATTAACACTACCAGTTTATTACAAAAAGAGCTTTAGCCCTAGCATATGGAACTTAGACTATATATACTGTTGGCATAGATTTTCCATGAAAGTGTCCAAACACCATGGACTTTAATTTGTACGATGGCCTTCTGATGACATTTGCAAAAAGTCTGGTGAATCTATTATTTTGAGAAATGTATGTAGCTTCTCTGTTTTAGTTTGCCATCTCTCTGTTTGTTTTTCAGAATTTGACTTCTCTCAATTTTCGGGGAATATAGTTTGGAGACCCTGATATTTCTCGAAAGAACAAACGATTATATATATCTTCAAGAAAAACAGACAAACCAAACCATATTTCTCCAGAAAAAAAAACAGACAAACCAAGATTAAGTTCTCGAAATATCAGCCTGGGAGACGTCAAAATATATAATGTAACTCGAAAAAAGAGACAAGCAAAACGGTTTTCACTCGCACTAATTGACCATCCTACTATATCGCTTGTTGTTTTGAAAAGTAAATAAGGGGCAGTCTGATGAGAAATGGGTCAATACAGACCAGTGCAACGGGTAAATATGAGCGCCAGAAAAAGAAATATGGTATCCAGTAAACATATCGTCATGTTCGTATTGTTCCGTTGCGTCTCGAATCTCCAAAAGGAATATAGGGCTATGTGGAATTCGGGGATGCAGCACGAGGCACACTCAGACAAGAACGAAGCGGGAAATTAGTAGATTTAGGATAGAACCAGGATTTATTCACCTATAGATACAGAAAGCTTACAACTTCTCTGAATTGTTTTAATTTGAAATCTTATGACCGCCAAAACACTGCCAGAGACCCTCAAAATGTCTTCCTTTAATCAATATTACAATATCAATATAATATGGCCACCTTATATTGGAGAATTGCTTTACGTGCATCAGTCTACAATCGGATTTGGAAGATTTTGTCGGAATTGATTCAACCTTATACGCTTTTGTAATAATCACAAAATGGTTGAGATACAAGCAACAACTCGCTACCTTCATAATTTAGTTCTTGGCAGAATAAATGTTCTAAATATCACTTCCTAGTAGGTCGTATGAAGGAATACATTAGCATACCGGTACCTTGTTACGTAACACGATTTGAAGTATTTGATGTCTGTGTGTTCGCTGTATATATTTTATACTGGCCGTAGAAAAAGGTTTTCTAGTGAAACGAAAAACAATTTGAAACTAACATTGAAAGAGAAAACAAAATCCACACTGCTAGTTGAAAACCCGATCTCACTATCTTGCCCCTAACTCGTGTATGGTTGGTGGGTTGTTACCTATATTAACTGGCTAAACCTTCAACTATAACAGGAAGTTGGACCACAGTAGAGGATATATGATGTTATCTTGGCAAATACTTTTCAAAAGTTTATCTATCTATTATAATCTTCTTATTGGTTATCATTGAAACTCATTTTTAATATATACTTAGCTGTCAAAGTTCTCTGTACTTAGAATTCATAAAAATGTATCTCTTTCTTTCCCCTTTTTTCCCCTTTCGAATCTTTTCGTCTGTGAAAGAAAAATGATTGACAAATTATAGAGACAATTTTTAGTTGATTTGCCCTAATGACATCAGCCATTACCTTGTTGCCAGAATCGCAGATGATATATACAAAATATCACAGAATCTGAAAAATTCATATCGTCGCCCGACTATATATGAGAATGAGGTTTCACCTATAGATTCAGGAAAAAATTGAACAATTCTGCTAAGCAATCAACTTAAGCCACCAGAAAATCCTTTTCATAAAGTGAGTTTACAGATTGAATTTAATTAGCAACATGTTTGTTTGCTTAAATATTTGATATGGTTTCCAATAAGGATTTTTACAAATGTTTGAATTCCAGTTTGCTAAAACATTAGAATGTGAAGTGGGACATGTATTCGTTAACAATATATAGTGCTGACGAAAGTCATTCTGTTACAAGTTAATATTCCAATTTGCGTTTTATATATAGCATTCTCTGTTTGACGTCCTTGAACGGGAAAACCTTTTAAAGTAAAAAACATATATAAGTCAATAAGTTGAGACGAATACAGTGGTAAGTTGTACAATATTTATAATTTATTTAGTCAAAAGGTGAAATATGTAAATCAACAAAGTCAGACCATTTAGATGTTATTTGATGTAACTGCCAACAGACCGCGAACAGCCAATCACCTCTTTATTCATATCATCCAAGTTTTTCATACAAGGCAAATAATTGAGAAACTGAAAACCACATTTAGCTCAATTCCAATCTCCAATCATTTCTTCTTACCCTAGCTTCACGGAGATGTTTTATCTCGTCCTATGATACATATATGGTAGATGTTTTTTTTTACATGCTGCTAGGAATGAAAAAAACAAGATTGTTGGTAATGATAAAAACAGATATTTAGCAATTTCAGTGTCATTCCTATTTCTTCATGACGGACATGAAAAGAAATTAACATATTTTTAAAAAGAACGATAATATATTAAGTTTATGATTACTTTTGATCTTCTCCATGTTACATTTAATAATTGAAAATAGGACTGCAATATCAATCAAATAAATCTCAATATATAATGTCAAAATATTGATATGGATTTACCATCTTGCAGTGTGGAATAATTATTAATAATTATTTTGAGCATCATTTTTCTATAATATCGGATAATCACTTTACGCTGATGTTGGTCGTCCAGGTACAATTTTGTACTTTGTAAGCCATTTCAATAATCTTGATGGTTTCTTTATTTTTGATATTTGACAAGAAACCAATAGGTAAAAAACGCTTTGGAACTGAGGATGTGCTAAACCATAAATGATTGGGTTGAAACAGGAACTCGATGCAAGTAATAACGCCGCATATGGCAGTAACCTCTCTAAGCTTTTCAAACTGACAAAAAAGATGTAAGGTGAAATGCAAGCAAAGAACACACATACGACTATGAAAAGTTTCATAGTGATATCAATCTCTTTCCTGTTATCGGACGGCCCGTCTTGTGATTTACGAGAACGCCATCGCCAACTGAACTTCCTACTATCCTTTCTGCTTTTACCCTTAGCCTTTTCACGGTCGTTTCCATTAAAGTAATTAAACTGACTTCCTACTATAATACTACAATGTGGAGCATGACACGTGCTATACGTCACGGATAATCCATCATTACAACTACATGAGGGTGGGCAGACATCGTCATGTTCTGTGAAGACGTTATTTATGTACTGATTTGATACATCGTTTTTGGTTCCGTCTGTCGGTTTCACAAAACAATTGTCCGTCGACTGTTTCGAATGGCTTAAAACTTTAGCTGATAGCAGAGAATCATTAACAATGTCAGGTTGGTGGACGGAATGGATTTCTTGACTCTCGACGGGTGCAATGGCTGCAAATGAAAGGTCGTTAACGAATCTGTCTCTATTGACTGTTGCATGCATCTTGTCGTTGTCATGCGTTAAGTCAGCATTCATATGAGATATTGTTTTAAGTTTTCCATTATGTACGCTTTCTCCAGCGTCGGGATCAATTTTAGAGTCTGCATGGTGGTCTGCTTCCGCCATACTGATAACATACCCATTTTGTCCCTCCTCTCCATTGTCGATTTTCGTTTCCCGAATCGCAGATGTATTGACATCTTCAAAGACCATCGTCTCTTCCAAAGTTTTCCTCGACACAATGGAACCGCCGCCAGATGATGACGTCAATATTCTTCTCAGTGTGCTGTTGTTGTGCCTTTTAACGAAGAAGAATACCTTCGCGTAACAAAATAACACCACGACCACACTGAATAGATTAGTGTAAATCGACCGCACCGAACTCAAAATAACGGAGGACTTGTTTCGAATATCTCTTGAGCAGATGCCGTACTTTGGATTATAACCCAACGAAGACGATGATGAAAGGGAAACGATCGGATCTATAGAAGAGACTGTCCAGATTAGCAACAGCAATGTGAATATTCTGCAAGGAGTAAAAAGAACTTGACATGCACGCCGTGGTCGCGTGATCATCATGTAGCGTGTAACTGCAATTAATGCGTGAGAAAATACACTGACAGAGAGGAACAAAACTGTCAGGATGCCATTGACGGCGCATACAAGTGGATTAGGATTGACGAGGTCTAACGGCTGGTACAAATCATGGACCATGAATGGCAAAATAATACAGTGCAGTAGATCACCAACCGCGAGATTACAAACAAAGACGTTGGTGACATTCTGCAATTTTAGCGTCAGAGATACGGCAGCTATGACCAAGCTGTTTCCGATGATACCCGTGATGCATACGATTAGAAGACCTGTTCCGACAAGACGTCTCTGAATGTCGTCATCAAAACGCCATGCTTCGTCGTCACTCGCAGCATCGGTGGTCAAATTCGTTATGTTGTCTGTAAGACCAGATGTACTATACTGAGAAGGCGTCAACATCGTAAAAGGATCTGAAAACAACAAGAACAAAGAATTATGAACAGTTATAGGCACAGAGTTCTAGGCACAGAGTTCGAGGCACATAGTTCGAGGCACAGAGGTCTAAGCACAGAGGCATAGCACAGATGCATAGCACAGAGGTATAGCACAGAGGCATATCACAGAGGCATAGCACAGAGGCATAGCACAGAGGCATAGCACAGATGCATAGCACAGAGGCATAGCACAGAGGTATAGCACAGAGGCATAGCACAGAGGCATAGCACAGAGGCATAGCACAGAGGCATAGCACAGAGGCATATCACAGAGGCATAACACAGAGGCATAGCAAACAGGTGGTTCGTTGAACCAGGCCAGCCCAATGTCAATGCGCACCCAGGATTGGCTGCGATATTTTAATCCAAAAGATCACAATTGGCAGATATGTCTTGCATGGATAATTGGATGAGTGCCATCATGCCACATATGATTTAGATTGTCGTATTATACTAACAACTGTTTTTTTTTCGAGTAGACAAATGACTGACAGCCCACTGCCTTTAACATTTATCTATTTATGGTTAGGGGTCTACGAAGTTTAGATGAAGTAACATTTGAGGAGCCCAAGCTCTCACCCTTGAGCAGTGACAGTGTGTGTATGACTACGCCACTGGTTAGGCGACTTAGTTTATGGGGCAATACAAGGTAAACTGTTTTATCACGGTAGGCGATTAGCGACAACTATTCATTTCGTTTGACATGTAATTTCTATCTACACAGTATATATACTCTCGATTACGTAATACAATTGTCGGGCAATCTGTGCACTATCGGAACAATGGAATGTTAGTTAAATTTAAATTTAAAAGAAATCATACATTTTTAAGAATTGTAACATAACGATACTGATGGAGTTTTTCTAAGCTTAAAGACAACTGTGGATATTAATGATATTATGTCAAGAAAACCATTTAGTTGGTAATCATAAAATAAGGCGTAAGCATTGAAAATAATTCGCCAAAGTTGGAAGACTTAGATTATTGCAAACACTCGCGGTCTACATGAGTTTAAACTTTGGTCTCTCGTTCTGTTAAAGGACTCTATATATGAACTGTGTACACCGTGGTCTGAAGAGGAAAACAAATCCAATAACTTTTTTTTTTTTTTTTTTTTTTGGCTCTTTGTGTCGTATTTTGCCATTCGCTGGAGATCCAAGTGGGGACATTTGTTTTGATCTCCTACGAATTGCTGAGACTGCAAAAACGAAAGAAATACTTAGGAAATGGAACGAAATAGAAGCAAATTGACAAATGAATTTACGCATTCTTAAGAAAGGTGAGATTGTAGCTGACGATATTTATTTAAAAGCAACCAATTGTTAATCATCATCACTCATCATTTCCGTCTTATACTCAGAAATGTCTGCCGGTAAAGCAAAATTTTCTTTTGGCACTTTTGTGCATGATATGTTATAAAGAGGATTTATAACATCTTATTTATCTATTTCCGGACCCAAGAAAATGCTCCCTATATCATATATATACTACATGGAGCACGTTGTTAATTACAAAAGCACACGCGTGATCCTCGTGTATTGACTAGAGCTGTGACCCAGTATATTCAAATCATGTCAATTCAATTTGCGTGTATTTTTCCAACTGGAGAGATATTTACATAACATTTAAGTCACTCAATCGTTCCTGCAGTGCTTTCATGTTGACGACAATGTATGCAAACATTAAACTTATGTAATTGACGTTTGATGAGACTTTTATGATGTCTCCTGCCTCTCTTACCAGGTTAAGTGCATTGGATGCAATGTCTTTTGGCAGCGCGCTGAAATATGTTATCATCATCTAAGTCATGCACAAATAATGTGATGTGGTGACGCACAAAGAATATGTTAATAAACCCAACAGACTGATATATATATACATTTATATATATATATATATATATATATATATATATATATATATATATATATATATATATATATATATATATAAATATATATATATATATATATATATATATATATATATATATAAATATATATATATATAAATATATATATATATATATATGCGTGTATGTGTGTTTGTATGTGTATATGACTTACAGATTTATGCTACAAAGAGCATGATTCTAGCATAATGATGAATTAAACAAAGAATGAATGATTCCGTTTTTATCGTGATATGAGTAAGTAGAGAATATCAATGCCAAGACAATTGTCAATCATGGGGTGTGCCAAAAATTCTCCCCCACTCATCTTATGACAGAGAATCAATCCAGAAATATTTCCTTCTAAATCTACATCCTTTGGTAGGAAAGAGAGAAGGAGATCGTATAGTATAGTCACTCATCTATAGTACATTTTCCAATGCTTCCCCCTTTAAAATATGAATAAGACATAGCGTTGCGTCTGTGACGTTTATGTCATCCAAGAGCGTAGATGCAGATGAAGAAAGGTTGATATTCATAGATGGAATGAGTTCGGTCAATGCCATCCTAGTACATATATATCTCTCTGTATATTTGATTGGATAAGAAAGTACAACAAGTCAAAAGTGGATGAGTGATTGGATAAGTTTGTATATAAGCAATTGACAGATATAAGAGTGTGATCTAGCACTGGGATCAGATAATACATACAAAGGGGGTCAAGAGCTTACTTGTCCTTTAAGGATAAGTACTTCATCAGTTTTTTTTTTCTCCTTTATCAGTTTCTTGTTTAATTTCTCCCTCATCCCTACAGCTGGAACAGGCAAACAATATCCCTACTCAATCTATCCTTAAGAAGAAGCTTCGGACATTAAGCTTAAAGTTTGTCAATTATTAGACAAAGTCGATCACTCAAATCCTTCTCAACAGACCAAACATGAGGTGTTGTATCAGAATCGCTCAGTATCACTCTTTTGTAAAAATAATTAATGAAACAAAATGAAGTTATTTGGGTTTGTTTAGGATGTTAATTTAAAAGATGATTTTCTAAATTCCTAAAATCAGAACTTTGTTGTCTGACGTTCGGAACATGTTGAAATATACAAGCGAGAAACATTAAGTCTTTGTCATATGTCTTTTGTCATTTGTCATTTCTTTCGTCATTTTGTCTTTTGCCATTTCTCTTTTGTCTTTTGTCTTTGTCATCTCCTTTGTCTTTTTGTCTTTTGTCATTTTGTCTTTTGTCATTTTGTCATTTTGTCTTTTGTCATTTTGTCTTTTGTCATTTTTCGTTCTCCTATTGCCGACTCGAATTAAGTGGAATCCTTGTTTGAGCTGGATTATGTAAATGAGATGGATAACACCAGTGATGTGTAGTTTAGATGGATATACAACGAAGACAGCCTTATCTGAGACTCACTTGTTGCCGACGATCAGCTCCTTCTTGTTTCTTTCCAAAGAATTCAATTTGAACACAAATCGGATTCCAATCAGTTCCTGTACAATACCTCGAGGCGTATGCTACAGTTTGAGACAGTAGAAAGATCAGAATCTATACAATACAATTATATTGCCATATCCGAAATTAAACTTTTCAAAGCGAAATGACGCATTATTTAATGTAGGGATGTGATTCTTTAGATCTTTCTGTTCACCCACACTATCGAATGTTTTCGAATGTTTATTGGAACCAGTATAAATATCAAAATAAAATTAAAATTATAAAAAGGAGTACAAAATACATTTAAAATAGAACATATAATTCAAAATATCAAATATTTCTATTAGTTGTTACGAATCATAGACACGATTGGAATCTTCGATAATCTCCATGGAAAACAACCAAGTTTAGTTTTATTTTGTTATCATTCATCTCAAAGTTTATCCTTCCCACGAGGTGTGTAATTAAATTAAAAATGTCGACCAGCCGTTTTTCTTTAATATCAAATGTAGTTAGTAACACATGTCGGTAAGTACAGATTATGCATCAAAGCATTGTTGACGGTTGAAGGTTTGGTCAACTTTATGTTAGGTGTGACAAGAACGCTTGATAAGGAGATGGGGGTTGGGGTTGGGATGGGGGAGTTAAAAAGGCCAACAACAAAACTGCCCATCAACTGTATAAATCGTCAAAAGGGATTCATGAGCTTCAATTACCTATTGAAAGGATTTTAGACGTGTAACGAAACCGTTGCATCTCTATCTAAATACACACATCCCTTGATATACAACGCTTTCACTAAATCGATCAAAATTTTGAGGACTGGATAATCCTTCTACATTTCAAACTTCTGATTGACAGGTTTTGAACTTCAGTCGTTAATGCTGTGGAAATATCTTGTCTTTCTTAAGCGTTTTCTTTCATACCGTGAACAAAAGCTGTCAGGAAACTTTGCAGACGATGCTATTGTCATGAAGGTCACATCATTTGTATCGCACAAGAAACTTGGAGGACGGCTGTTGATATTTATTAGTAAACGCAACAATATACAATGAAAAGGTTCTGTATGTAGAACTACTTAACACAACCAGACTGCAGACACTTTTCCTTAATCAAACATTTTAACAATTACTCATATTTCTATTTGTTTCATGCGAAAGATCACTCCATTTAGAACATTAAATATCAGCCCAGAACAATCACTATCCACTCTCGCCGAAAATTGTTATCATAAGTTAAGGACTGGCAACAAGTAAAATCGTGACAATTTACGTCTTCTAATCCACAGTAAGTTTAGCAGACCACGTACTTGTAGCATTGGATATAGATGATGCTTAGGCTGCTATTGAGAGCCACTACGGTGTGCCATTAAAAAAAAATCTTTTTAGTTGGATATCCTTCTCATTAACACATCCGTTGCTTGACTGTGTTCAGTAGGGGTTGCACGATGTCAAACAGCTTCACGATAATACTAATCATAAACATTAAAGCAGTTTTGAAAATGAATTTTACCTGACTTGTCAAATTCACTATAGCTTTCAAACAGCATTCTGTTTCTTATCCTTCAACGCCATCCAATTTTAAAAAAAAAACATATCTGTACATTATCTCTTGACCTCACTCATTTAGGCCGGTTCAAAGCATCCCAATAAGCATAATCATCACGGACGATAGATGTCTCAAAAAACTGACCAAAATATCAATCACATGTTTGAAAAAATTTGTATTTCAGCGTCTAGAACTAATGATCACACGCACATACAGTCCCTCGCTCCGCTTAATTCATTTGGTTGCATTATGACAAACGCATAGTTGAT
Organism: Apostichopus japonicus; assembly: GCF_037975245.1. NCBI lineage: Eukaryota > Metazoa > Echinodermata > Holothuroidea > Aspidochirotida > Stichopodidae > Apostichopus > Apostichopus japonicus. Next base: position 9,841,949 of record NC_092579.1, read on the forward strand.
TCCTTTGAACAAACTTGCATTCGAACAAGTATAGAGAAACCATCTGCATTGGATGTAATTGATGGCAACTTAGCAGCATAGTCCTCCGTAAGCTTTGGAATTGAGAAGTTGCAGAGAAGTTGATTTTGACATTTATAAAGACCAGATGACCTTTGTTTAGGTGATATATTTCACATTCAAGAGGTATAATTTGAGTACCGTGGAGAGTAGGTAATATACCGTTTATTGCCCCCCAAACTTGTCCTCCTATGTTTGTAACAAAATCTTACTCTCGGTTTAAAGTTTCACAGACCTGGTTGGTAAACTGTATAACGGTGGCTATGACGGCGCCTGTATCTGAAACTAACCGGCAGAGCGCTGATGAAGTATTCAAATAAAGACTATACAGGAGAGAGTTCGACTACGGAAAATATCTGCAAGGACCCAAAATAAACAGGTCAAACTGTAAAGAGATGTTTACAACTTAACCATTTCACAAGGATCCGTGCATTGAAGGATGAATATATACATTTGTAATTAGGCAATTGACTATTTATAATGTACAAATCTCTGCAACATATGTTGCCTTGAAATGCATACAGTTTTAGCTTAAGGTATCTTTTATACAGTAGCTGCTCATGAGGGATTCTGTCATTTTACTTTATAAATCCCTAGGGGATGAATTGAAGAATCCTTCAAGTAGTTTGTTTACGACGTGCGTCAGATACGTTTTTATCATGTTTATTATTGTATTATTTATCAGTAGCGTTGAATGAGTTATAGCAATAACTTATATCCAACTTTGATCGATCACTTTACAAATTTCTATTCATTTATTTTATCATCATGTCAACCTCACGATGGATATACATAAATAATATGCTACATAATCATGATCAAAAAATATGGTTATTATATATGTTGTATTTTATTACCGTCGCGGAGTTTCTTAAGGTTAATAATATGTAGAAATGGTAAGTAGATGACAGTAGCAATAAAACATGTCTTGTTATTTAGAGCGTTGTAATGAATTATATATTCATCGCGGTTCATTGCCTTCTTGTCTAAATAAAGTGTTACATAATTAATATCATACATTAGAAGCGAGAGATACTTTTTGTATACTTTGAAAAGAAAAGTTTTGCACTGATTAGTAGAATATTTTGTATTGCGGTTTTAGCTTGTTTCTTCTTCTATTTTTTTTTCACCACATACCTGTTGTGTTTGATCCATTCCATTTCACGGAAATCAATTGAAGAAAAAATAACTAGGATAAAAGTATTGTCACAGAATGTCATTTCTATGTACGTCATTGTCCTGTAGCGCATTCTGAACTCCATCAGAAAACTTTTTCCGCAGGGAAATCTCATTATATATATTTTTATACATTGGTAAGGAAACCAATTAAAGTATACAGAATAAAGAACCAACTATCTTTTATATATGTATCTCAGTGTAGTGCGCTTGATGAATTTAACGGAACTTGCCAGTATATCGACCTTATACTAACTATACATTTGTATATTTATTTGTATATTTATTTGTTTCATCACAATTTACAGTGTGACGGGAAGTCTCCTATAAAGCCTGTAAGGCTTAACAAAGTAGGAGACTCCCCAAAAAGAAAAAAAAAAAGAAAGAAAAACTTAAGAATAGAAAAAGAAAAGTTAATAGTAGCATCTACAATGATGTAATAATCGAATTGACTCTACTTGAAATTAATAATGTTAATAAGCAAACCTAACAATCTTTATAATGATCTTAATCGCAAACACACACAAGAATAAATCCATCAATAGTGAGAAATAATTACAGTTTGGAGATTCCTTTTGAATACAGAGTAAGAAGGCTTATTCTTAACATTATCCTGGAGATTATTCCACGTTTTTATAGCACGAATACGAGGGCTAAAAGAACTTAAAGTACTACATTAACGTTGTTATTTGTTGAGGTTCATTTAATGGTAGCGGATTTTAAGAACGGTTACCGCGTGAATGAAAACGGCCAATCCAGAGAATTTAACACGTATATATGACGAACTTTTATTGCCAGATAAATAGTTAAAATACATTTCGTTCTTTACAATTCTGTTCCCTTGAAGGGCTTGGAAAGAGTATTGTTAATCACTGTTTGAAAATGGTGATTAATTATCACTTGTAGTTGTGACAATTATTGTAACAACTGTTACAACCATTATCAAATTGTGATAAAAAAACAAAAGCATGCACAATTTGATAATCTACAGAAACATTTCTATCACGTAACAACATTTTCATATATTGATTTATGATTTTAATTGAAAAACCATACTACTGAGTATATGGAGCGAAGCACACTGGAATAGAATAAAACACTGTTTTAACATATACAAAACAGTATTCACTGGCAAACATCTGACTCACTTGGGTATTAATTACTGTTGCTACCATTGTAATGAAATAATCACCAGGCCTCTTTGGTATTTAAAGCGACAGTTCAACTCGTGTAATAGGATCTGACGTGAGCGAAGTAATAATATGTAGTCCTGAGGCTACTATTTCTGAAATAGTCATGAATAGACATAAAAATATATATACTTGAAGACAAATAAATTTGCCGATCGTTGGAGGATTAAGCGGATTATGGCTATTTATTTGTATCGGTAATTAGGTCGTATAATCATCCCAGTTGAGGCTTTAAATTATCTCACATGATAAGGATGAAGTATACTCAAGTAAAATACCCTTACCAAACGTGAACTATAGCTATAGCCTTTAAATTCAACAAATTGCCTAAGCAGGAGAAATTTAATGCACACAACGGGAATAAATTTTGTTGATTTGTGACCAAGCAGTGTGACTTATTTTGCTACACGTATACGTCTTTAATCATATTTCATTAGTAAATTATAAAAAAAAGAACATTGAGTTATCTAGATATTTTTAGATTCTGGCTGTAGTTGATAATTACAAAATTTGATTTAGTATTTGTATAAATCAGTTAACAGTCTCTTCATTATATTTTGATATACGCTGATATTTATGTTCTAACCTATTTGGGTTATTTCAGTCTTAAATTATTTGAAGATCATTCTTTTTCTTTCAATATTTAATGTATTCCCATTTTTATGAAAATTGACCTAGATTCGTACCAGAGAAAATGAAGTATATAATATTTATATTAGTTAATCAATCATTAAGACAATGTTTGATTGAATTTGAATCCCGTTTGCTTCAATGGATATAACACCTTTCTTTCCAGCTGTGTAAAACATAAACAAGAAAGCAAAACGCAATATCTATAGAACAGCAATTGCAAGATAATATCATGGTCATCCATTATTGAGGAGGAAGTTAAAAAGTTTCCCTGGAAAAATAGTAATTTTGTTTGAATGTGACAAAATGTAGTATTAACTTGAACCGATTTTATTCGATACAGCATGAACGACTATAAGATCTAGTCTCACGTGTATTTCAAACTGATCTATTCTCTATAGTTGTATATGAGATTCTTAACAGGAAGTTAAATCGCGATTGGTCTTAAAACTTATATTCGAAGAGGTGACCCATCATATGTTATTTACTTATACCGTAGCAGTAACTTTTAACCTGCTAAGACGATACAAAAATCGACTTCAATATTGTTAAGGACGTATTCTTAACCTAATATCGTTTTCTTTTGGGTTTTTTTTTAGGGGGGTGGGGGTTGTCAAACATCAATCAATATTTTATTGAGCAACAACGGAGCAAAATATATGTAATAAACAGGTTTTATGAAATAAATGTTTATATGAAAGATGAAATCGCCGAAGCATATGTGAGTTAATGGTTTTGAGAAGTGGCATTTAAGCCTAATTCCCTCCCAAGAGCTGAATGCCATCTGTTTACAGTTTCTTTGTGATTCTTCAATGAAGCAATTCGTCTAGTAAATTATGTCATTATAAATATGTCTCTTTTGAATATTAGATAATTAGACATATAATACATAATGTAAGTCGTCAGTTAATAAACAGATCGGTGCCTTATACCAAAGTACACTATTCAACGTAAATTACCTCTAAAATAAAAGGGTATAGGTTGGTTAATAAGAAAGTTCATTGGCAAATTTTATCCAAACACCAGTGGTGCAATATGAACAATACAAAGTGAATTAAGCAAAGGACAAAAGCGGTCGTAAAGTGGAATTTATGGTATGTTAATTATTAATTAAATTAATCATCGGTGTATAAGCCTATCCTATATTCATCAGATAAGTATGTAGGTTAAACCTCCGCTGGCTGGATGAACAAGATGTGTTACTACTATTTTTAATAGGGATGATTTAAAATTCTTTACCAGAAATGCAATTATTAATATGTATATCTTGCAATGTAATTTGAACTATTTCATTATTACGGGTGTTATATGGTTCTTAAAAGAAGAAGATAACTCTTCTGTTTGTTGTTTCTGCTTATGATAACGAATTTGTTGAAAAAAACGTTGTAGAAATCCTCGATAGAGCGTTATCCATCCAATATCATCTGAATCAGCCATCTTGCTTCAGATGAACAGGCATGATTGGCAAGTCACACATGACGGTTTCTCATAAAAATTACCATGGGTATCTGTATACGTATATTAGAAAAGACTAACTTAAATTAGTAACGCAAGCGCGACTCAAAGAACGTTCATTCTCTTGGGATGGAATGCCCGTAATTTGATCATACACAGTATTATGTATTTACAGTGAAACAATTCATAGCTTATCGCTTGTTATAGAGCATTTCGCCGTAAGGTGGTACATGCCACACGCTAGCACTGATGCTGGATTGATACGATATACTCTTTACACCATTGGTATTAGTCATGAATAAATGTTGACTTTGATAACCGTCCGTTTTCTACTAAACTAACCAAATTAATATTCTGATTCTTTTTCTGATGACAAGAAATAAAGAGAAGTGAGCTTGAACGCCGTGAGGGTGCTAGTGCATGTAATTGTAAGTATGAATGAGTATGAATGTCGGAGAGCCAGAGTGAGTATGAGTTTATGATCGTGAACTTGAGCGGGACGACATCAGATTGTATTGCATATTTAAAACCGTGATATGTTTTGGACGTTTAATAATGAATAGAATATCCGTGCGTTCGACGCTGGTTCGATCATAGTGACAACACGTTTGGATGATTTATTCAGTATACGCAGATCGACCTTATGAAGATGAAGAAGCACGTGGCTGATGTCACTACAGTACTATTGGTTATTTAAAATACAAGGATTTTCGATTCATCAAAAGACATTTATTCTGTGCAGAAATCATGAAGTTTCCTTTTTGTTTTCAAAATATGCACTCATCTGTTAGCTTATATCTCAGCTCATGCAGTTAAAGGATGATGACATGCAAGTATCATCATAAGCACGTTCTCTGATGTTACAAGAGAAAGTTAGACATTCAGCCCTGTCGTCAGGCCGGGGTTAAGGGTGACCACCACCATGCGAACCAAATAATCATAATTTGCATAACAATAGTATTGAGCCACTCCTTACATTATTGGTGCACCTCCAACCAGAATTCCTGCTTACCGAACAGTATTCGTAGATGAATATATACACTCACTCTTCAATGGCATACAAGTCTATACCATTGTGCATGTGCAAACAGTTTCTATGTTCATAATACAGTTTGTACGTATAATGTCGCACGAATTGATGTGAACACATAGGCTTACATTATGATGACGAATGGCCAACGAACCTGCTAATGTCTTATCATGATGAGGCTTTGACTAACTATAAAACGAATGGTTTATGTTCGCAAAAGCCTCTTGGCCAGTATTACAGTTTACATCTACAATCATCATGGAATATTATCCTACGAAATCGTTTTCAAGATGTTAACAACGCTCGGACTAATGGATATTTTTGTTACGTTATATATTATTAGAGACAGACAGCTTTGTATTTTATTACTGTTCGTTCATGTCATGCAGTAATAGAGGATATAATCACATGTATGCCACCTTGATTATTTAGTGGAAATGGTATATACGAGTTGAGATGAGACATATATATTGCCCATTAACTCCTCTCTCCATTTTTTTTTTTTTTTCAATTTTAATTTTCGGTTATTCTGGGTTGAAAGTTTGCTTTTGTGAGAGCGTATATTTCATTTTTAGATTTTATTTTTTTTTCTCGTTTCAACATGTGCGCAACATTGTTTATCTTGTATTAACTGATGTAGTCACGTTTGCCACACCGCAAGCACGCAGTTTTGAAACCGTCCGGTTGATATTTATGCCTACTTGATAATCATCTGTAGTTGATATCTTCTCTTCGGCTTGTTTCCTCTTTATTTTTTACTTGTTCTGATACTCAAGTTACTGTGTAATGACGCCGGCGTGGCAGTGACGTTCAGGGCAAAGGTCCCCCTTTTCAAAGTATTCATTTTCCGTAAGTATATTATGAAAATTAGCATCAATCAAATACAATTTATCCCAGATTATACAGTACCCCTAATTGTCTTCGGCAACAGCAAATGTTTGGGATCTCACAAGGCAAGAATGTTTGACTGAGAAAGGTGGGGTCTAGCTTTCTTAGTTTTCCACATGAGTTTCCAGAAGTCTCAACAACATACCACTGCATAGTGATAGGGACTTCTAAACAAAACAATAACTTACAGCGCTCAATTTAACAATTTATATACAGATATTATTACATTGACCACTGCACCTTTTTTCCTTGCTTAGAAATGTCAATTTAGCCTTAACCGTTCTACTTTCCTTCTACCGAAAATTTACCGAATATAAGAGAAGCTGGTTCTCTGAAAATTGAATCCTGCTTTGCCGACAGTGACAGTTCTTGAAGTGCCTTAAATAAAATATAACAAAATGTCAGTGAACTCATATTGTTTTTTATCATTTTGCTCTTAGTTTCAATTCATCATAAAAAAAAGAAAGCCCGTGGTCTTAATTTGGTTGAGAAAATAACTCGTTCGAAAGTACTCTTCAGTTGGCCTCAACTTACATATTAAAAAGCAAAGAAATTAGTTCAGGTCGGCGTTGCAAAACAAGTCGATAATTTTCTGTCTTCATCGTTTTTTGTATTGTGTTGGTATATTTACGGTAATTTCAAAATGGCTCACGGAGGGTTTTCAAATCATGGTAGGGGCGCTGAAGGTTGTTCCTCGACATATCGTTGTATTACTTTGCTTAATTTAACTATATGGAGTCCGACGTTAATCTCAAATTGAAAAGATTTCTGTAAAGGATTTATATATATAAATATATATATGCGGAACACTTCACAAAGAACGATGAAAGATATAAATGGCGGTTCATTTCGGCTATATAGGTATGTCTTCCGAAGTAATAAGCTTGAGCAACCCGTTGATGTTAATTGAATGTCTCTTTCATCAATATATACGTAAGTTATCATAAAATACGCGTCAACAATCAGAAAGAGAAAATTCACCACTTCAAGAGGTCATTATCATGGACACTTTCAAAGAGTGAATTTATCGACGTCTTCGGTGATTTGACCACGATGCACATGCATGGCGATCAATTGATGGTCTAGCGCTTCAATTAATTAAAGGAATGAATCTTGTAACAATCCAGTGCTTTTTTTTTTGGGGGGGGGCACATAACACAACTGATCAATAACCAGCAAACGGTGACGTCACATGTTTTAGAGGTACACGTTTGTTTCGTGTTTGCGTGAAGTTCGGTAGCCTAGCTATCAGTAGAAAGTCAAACATTGTCTTTTGGTTTCATTTAACACGTCAAGCATTGTAAATTCTTTCGAGTGTGAGATGTGAAATTAAGAGTCTTCCATGTACGATCGTTGTAGTGGCTGAGAACTCGCCACGTTTCGTTTTATGTTACTGCTCACTTCCTTTATAAGTAAAGGCCGCATAGGAGAGAGAGAAGCTATAGTTGGGAAGTTCCGGTATGTATGCATAGTACATTGGTGAACATATCTTGGATAACACAAGTTCGCTTAAAGAGATGATTAAGTTTACAAGTATTGCTGTATTTTCAAGGCAACCTACTACGTAAACTGTAGCCTTAATTTCTGAACTGAAAGGTTGCATAGAGAATCTATTGGCATTTTATATACTGTTGATTAAATTGATAACATAATCCTTGCTCCATGAAAGTGATAAATTACTTGCAAACTAAATACCCCTCCCCACCCCCCACCCCCACGCACACACACACATCTCCAACTCCTTGTTGTCTCTTTTTATGTACTATAAGGCCTAGTGCACCACATATTTTGTTTTTAAATTCTATTATATAAAAAAAAAGTTCATTCCAATAGCTCACAGCGCCTATACAGACGATGTTAAGCAGGTCCACAGAAAGGAATTTTGAGTTGCCGGGGCACTCACAATTTAGAATGGACACAATAATCGTGTCCCGTAACTTGTGGGCATGACGGTGACACAGTCGGGGAGGGTCACGGCTGCAGGGGCGAAGGCTCCCCCTCCCCACCGCGCCCACTTCCCCCACCTCACAAATCGATACAGCAACGACATACATTAATTCAAGAGAATATAAATGCCACGAACTTAAAACGAGTACAAACATGTGATGGTTCAGTTTACTTTTTGTCATGTTTTATAATGCAAGACCCCCGTCTGGAATTTGAAAATTTACAATTCGACTTAATCTGCAAAAGAATGTAGATAATCCCTTTCCGGAGGCGAAGATTTTGGTATATATATATTACATGCTATGTCGCGAGTATTACAGGCTTTAGCACGCTGAAAGCCTCGAATCCGCAATAAACTTGTGTTTCATATGATTTGCCAACCTGTTGTAAAGCCACTGACGGAAAGAAACTAGAAAATAATACATTTAGCAAAACATGGGCACAAAAGAGAACTCTTTCCTTTTCAAGTTAAAGCAATATAATTAAAGAAATATAATAAACCAATTAATAAAAGTACGTACAATAATATTAAAGCAATTGACTCGAACACTTCTCTCTATTTTACTCAAACTTGTTAACAGTTCTGTTATTCTTGTATATGCTGTGTGGTGGTAATTCAGGCCATAACACTGTCTGTGCAAATTTTAGTACGGTAGGTAGGATAATATAATGTATAGGCATCTGAACACAATCATACCACGGCCATGATAAGCTATAGTTACTAAATATCTGGTCCATTTTCGAAATGTTGAGTTGCGCGAAGCTTAATGACAATGTCAATTCACTGCAAAATTTTGATTTCCCTTAACATAATGTTTGAATCATTTTGAATAATCCTTCAATACCCAAATATAGTTGATAACCTTACCAACTAGCGCTAAGCAGGTCGGGTCTCGGGATAATTGTCTCATTTGGCCCCCTAATTGTTGGAGAAAGGAGTTGAAAATAGATTTTCCAACCCTCCATGGTTTGACTTATAGTTCATTAAAGGTTGTTTCGTACAGTATTATAAGAAAATGAGATTACACTGCTGCAACATGCATCTTTGAGTGAGGCTTTAACAGACCCGGTCCGCGGGACCGCAGCCAATAACCAACCCTCCCCGATCCCGTCCAGTCTGGTTAAAAAATCAACACTAATAGTTACCAAACTTTATATAAATACACTTTCATTGTAACCGAAGGGTGCTTTAAATGACCCCATGGGGCCACCGTAGAATAAGGTGCAAAAGTGATATATTGTTGATAGTGAATTTCTTCAATGGGTACATATTTGAACTCGTTGCCAGAATAATTTTACACTTATGAACAAGGTGCGGGTGGGTGAAGTGGGTTAGCAAGTGGATATATGACTATCCCCCCACCGCCCCCCCCCCCCCCCAGTGAGAAATCTTTAAATATATGCTTCAATTGATTACATATGAAATCAAACACAGACGGAATTGTGACGTGCCAGTGATTTGATCGCGAAACACTGTCAGCCTCTTTAAGATCGTTACGTACATGATTCTGTCTCCAAATTTGATATTTTACCCGCAAGAGGGATTAACGTATAATCCAAAGATAATTTTAGTCACGCAAACATGGCTGTTTTGACATTTATGACGAAAATATTTATAACTAGACCGAAACGTTCTTTTCGGATCCTCATATTAGGAAAATTTAGGAGCGAAATATCATTTCTGTTGAAATTGACGTTATCTTTTCAAAAGCTTGAATTTTTAAAATCATGAATATTCATTTCATTAAATTTATATCACTGTTATTAATATTACGTTCTCTTAGAATTTGTACTTTCGACACGTTTATATACTACATTCTTGTCGTGACACAGAAAGGAAATGCTGCACAAATTTGAAAAACATTAGAGGGGACAAGCAAACGAATATTAAATGCAGGGAATATTTGATTGCTCCCCAGTTACTGCTGGGAATAGGCTTTCTGTCATATACACACAATTTTCACACTGTGTCAGTATCTCACTCGACATATATAAGCCGATAGACATAATCTGTTCATAAAATTCATTGCAGCTTTCACATGGTCTGAAATGTACGAATTGACTATAAAATAAAAAATCAGAATCAGAAAAATTGCTGCATATATACAACAACAAAAATTAAACATAACTTACAGATCAATGCATATTTATGTTAATATATATCTGCAAAACGTGATTATGTGTAGATTTTGAAAGCAATGGGATCATAGCGAGGCCGGTATAGAGAGGCATACGTGTAATATTACGGGAATTCCGGCGCATGTGTACAACATTCAAGACACTTCAACAGTACTCAGTGTATGGACGCTGTCGTTTAGGGGATTCTTGATAAGAAGAGATAAGTCAAGCTGTACCTTCCATGTACTTCAGGAGACTTTAACATTTACACCCCTGAGAGAAAGCAAGCTTTGAGTAGAAGAATGCTCAAGATTCCGTCAACACTTAAATGGGTTTGTTTCTCTCGTCTCAGCGTTCCTGATTGGATCGCAAAACTAGATCGGGTGACGTCATAACAAAATGATTAGATCAGTCCAGATCAATCAAGTAATCTGAAAATCCATGGAACTGGTCAAATATATTCGCGCAGAGTTCTGCGCGTTACAATATTTATGTATATAACAGCTTCGTGCCCATCCCATTTTAAATGCGATGATGCATCACATTTCTTCTATATAACAGACAGTTGTTAGTGTGTCCCTATATGTACGTCACTCTTTCTTCATTGCATCGAAAGGATGATATTATGCACAAAATTGGTCATCAGAATTAGATGTATACATCATCATAAACCGAGATTCAAATGAAATAACAAAATACACGTTTTTCACTACAGTTTAGACGCAATCTTGACGAGATGATTATATCCGACCTTTTCAATTGTTTTGCTGATTTCTGTTTCTTCCAAGTAATTTGTATCATCACCATATATAGTGAGAAACTCATCAAATCAGTCCAGTCAACACCTGCAGCCAGCTGAAACATTTACTCTCGTGTAAGCTTTTGTTAATTCGGTTTTCATGCTTAGCAGAAATTTCTCTTCATTAGTACCTATTACGACTAATGAAGCTTTCCAAACCTATAACAATATACATCAGTTTAGAGAAAACTCGACAAATTTAGACAAACAATACATCGTCTGAGGTGTAAGATAGTGTCAACGTTGCTACTGTATATAGGTTTAGAATGGAAATGGAATGAGTCAGACCTAGTTATTTGGTATTCTTCGATTTTTCTTTTTGTCCAAGAAATAGTGCAGTAGCTTTGAGACTTGGTAACTAGCAAATATTTGGTCGGCTTATTACTAGCAGAAAAACGGGTTTTTAATATCCTGCTCCCATTTTACCAAAAACGCTTTACCTTTTACCGTTTATAGAGAAGCATGGGAGAACAGTACAGTCTGAAGTCATATGTGTATTGTATATCATTACGTTAACAGGAAACAACAGCGATAATACTACTGCGTTCGATTCAATATGAAATAAAGTGTAATAACGGCTGCCTCCGTCTTAATACATTTACGTTGTCATGAACGACAAAAGTGAAAATGTATGTAAATTTTATGAAAATTTTATGAAAATATTATAAACATGCTATGGGCGCGTTATGATCGTATATTAAACGACATCGATTGTCCATTTAGTCTTTCAATAACTGTTCCTGATTTGACAATTCTAAACTTCTTTATTACGGTACCGTGTAATTCACTGACGACAGTTTAAATAATTTTAATTGCATGAATAAATTAAATCCTTACAGCAGGTAATGAGAGCTTCCTTGAAATCTTGAAAAATGGGAAGGAGATATGCACACGATGAATAACTTAAGAGCAGATCTTCGTGTGTAATCTGTACAGTTCAGAACTATATATATGAGATACCGTACTGTTGCCATGGGAACGTCTGAGGAAACATTTAAACGAACTTCCTATCTTCCTTATTTGAGCAGACTATGAACCTCACATCAGGTAAAATGATTAAGTTTAAGAAATGGATCAACAAATATCGATTTATGGATTTAATATTTCCTCGCGTCAGACTCTAGGACTGTTTTCGTTATCCAGTAACCCGGTGTTATAGTTTATACGACACAAAGAGAGATAAAATACTTTTTTATCATCCCGCGAATCTATGCCAGTGTACATTCTGATGAAGTATTGCGTCAACAGTAGTTTTGTTACTATAATGTGTATGTCATGACGTCTTTGAGTTGATGTGAGATTTGAATTTGTCCTTCATTTCTTTGCAGTTGATATCGCGTTCATCCAAAGACGTAAACTTTCGTGTCCTTGGTCCCGTCACCCAGGCTCTATTCTTTAAGTAATCATTAGCTTTTCTACAGTGAGATGGAATCATGTTAGTCACCGAAAATGGCCCACCACTCCCCCACCCCACCCCCATCATGCATCCTATCCACCCGGCACCACATCTACCGAAAAGTCTAATCTATACCTCCACTCTCTAGGATATGAAATAAAATTATACCATATTGGTCCGTGGTATAAAAGACACCATGTAGTGCGTGTTAAGAAGAGTGTATTCCCTCACCACCCCTCACTCTACCTTTGCAATTCAATGAATGTGTCAGGGATTTCAGGTTTCAGGAGTTTTAGTTTGCAAGGATATACTGTTCCACAGTGAGATGGCACAATCAATTCATTGACAGAGCATGACAAATTTCCCATTTTTGGATCCATGAATCAATATCGTATGTCTGCAACAACTTCCAGTCAGAAAACCAAGAAATGAGAAAGATTTTTCACAGTTTATGCCTGTTAAATGTCACTTCCTGTCAGTGGCCTAAATTTTATAAACAAGGGTTTTTGCTTTGGCGTTTCACGCCTCCATTTTACCTCCTTAGCCATCCAACCCTCCCGACCCATCACACAGCCATGTATACCTCCATACTCCCATCCTTATATATTACATTACCACTGAAATATAGAATACATATATACGTCTGATAGTTATTATCCAGTGCACCTTGTATACCTGCAGTATTTTGTATCACAGAGAATATTACAATTATATTTATATAAAAAAAGCTGTGACCTTGTCCGTAAACCCTCCGACTTTCATACATGTGCCAATCATAATATGTGCGTTATGTCCTCTGCAGCTGTAATGATACGTTTAATACGTATTATTTATAGTTGATGATTTTTATATAGTGGGTTTTATATCAACCTAGTGGTATAGAGTATATATATTGTAAATTCATAATTTATGTTCACCGTGATATATTCGTCTATTCCAGATTTTGAAGGATTTTAAACGGCGGTAATGTTGCAATCAATTAATATATATATATATATATATATATATATGTATGTTTGTATATATATATATAACTATATAACTATATATATGTATATATAAATGAAAATCGTAATGAGTTGGAAAATCAAGAACAGTGAAAAACTTCCAGCCTCCACCGGGATTCGAACCACGGGCCTCCCGCTCTGTACGCTGACACCCTAACCACTAGGCTATATGGACGCTGATTATATGTCCAGAGGTTCGAAACCGGTAAGGAAGGTCGTAATTCCAATATATATATATATATATATATATATATATATATATATATATATATATATATATACATATATATATATATATATATATATTTATTTATTTATATATATATATTTATATATACTTTCAAATATTTCTTGGTTTATTTCAAGTTGCTTGGCTAACTCAACGAAACGTCAAGTATTTAAACAAGCACAAAGACTTAACTTTTCGACTCCTACTTGTCAAGGACTATAATTAAGATAAACATTTCTCAAATATACACATACCAACAACAACAAAATACTTGAGGTAATTCAATAGCTTTCTCGCAGCAAGAGCCAAAAGAAAAATTCTTTCCTTTTTTCCCTTCTTGTCCGATAGTTAAAAAGATGACACCAAGATAACTGAAAATTTGATCATTTGTTTCAGGAAATTGAAAGTTGGAGATATCAAGTAGTACTAAGAGTGGAGATATTTTTTCTTTAATATTTATTGCCTTAGAGGGTTGATATGATCAAAAACAAAATGCATCTAGCAAACTGAATATTCTCAAGAGATTTCAACTTAATGTAGTTCTGGTAATCGCCGGTTGAACAATTAAATTCCCAGATAAGCAATGAGGTACCTGGAAATGTCAGACGTTTTATAATATTCTTACGTTATTAATTCAAATCTTTAAGTATCGATAGTGTGACAACCCTACCGACGGAATATAGGTTAAAAGTCATAATCTTTCCTAACGTACGTATTTGAGGAAGGCATCTTTACGTTTTCATGTGGTCATTATGATGGTAATGTTGACACGTTGTTTGTGTTTGAAATATCACCTTTCAAAAGCTGTATGCCTACAGGCTAGGCTAAGCAGAGTAGACAATACTAAACTAGACACTACAATTTCACGTATACAGTAAAAGGTAGGAAATTGAATTTATAAACAAAATGGAGAAACTCCGCATCTGTTAAAGTTACAAATCTATATAAAATTTCGTTTTAATATAGTTTTTAAAGATCCATGATAACAAAACATTGTATACACTCCGCTGATATTATTTACATTAATTTTATTTTTTGATATCATATAATTTCATCGCAATTAGAAAGCCCATATTTATTTATTGTTCATCCTGGTATTTACCCATTATCATAGCCTCGATGAGCTGAAAATAATATCAGCTTATTATCTGAAAGACAACAGGGTCTTATGTATGGAAATTGTATCATGTAAATAGATAAGCCGAGCATAAATAAAGCCAGGCTGGACTGACCACATCTGTATAAACTTCTCCGCTTGTACAGGTTTTTAAACTGATTTTTCAATAATATTTTCGAAATTTCGTCGTTATTTTTTTTAAATTGACAATTCCCAAACAATCAGCGATCCAGGGAATAAATTATCTGGTATCGTATTGCAAAATGCTATTAAAAAAATGGGCAAATTGCTATACAAGTCCAATGATGCATTGCATGTTTTTCTTTTACACATGAATCATTGAATTTCAAACTTCTGAGCCTTAAGAACTGTTACTCAAAATTTACATTATTCCCTGCATGTCGCAATGAATTTTAAAGTTGATAATTCACAGACAGTATCGTATCTTCGGATGCTACGTTCGATCACGTCTCAGGTGAGATATCACAGAAAGCATATAATAGATTAAGACAAATGCTCTCAGTTTGAACTTTTAAGTCCAGTTCGGCGTTCGCGTTCCTTAAGTGATAAAGGTTCGTTTGTTTGTTTACACAGTACTAACACTTACATTACTTCTTGAAGATTAAGATTGTCGAGATTATATTGTTTCCATCGCCATTAGCGTGGAAGAACGGACCTTCATTCATTTTTTATTCTATTCAGTTTGAACGACCCAGGGAGTTCTTGCTCTGTTATCGCATTAATCTATGCGATGTTCCTAAGGCGAGCGAAAGTAAAGCCTTCAGGCCTGTAGATGGATAATTACTCCAAATCAAAAGGAATTTAGGTCAAAACGTTGTAATTAAATATTATGAGTTTCTCGCGGAAACGGTCACTTGTAGTTATTTTCTAGGTTAATAGCAGAATAATCAAACTACCGGCCAACAGCACTAGTTTTGACAGGAGAAGTAGTAGCCATGCGCGATCATTTAAATACCAGTACTGTGTAGATATTCGTAAAGTTACACATGAACGAATTTAAGTGGTAGAATTTATGAAATCTAACAATGGATTGATATCCGTCCATACCATATTTATAATTCATGGGTGGTTAATTAGTTTGTAAATCTATACAATGCATCACATATTTCGATATGTTTCGCAAACCCTAGGTGTATGTAATGGATATACTCCACCACGGTAGGCTATTCGTTACCATCGTAGGTTCGGATCGTGTTATATCACATTAGTGTAAGAAGGAGTATTGATTCATCTTACTGTTGCAAGTGATTTGCTAATGCATTGAGTAACAAAAAAAATTGACTTTATCCAGTCTTCTATCCTGTTTTACTGTATTTTACCCAACTGATAGGTCAAGTTCTGAATAATATGATATTTAAATGAACAAACATCTGAACTGATACATGTATGGCACCACTGGGCAGGGCCGTAAAACAATGATCCCGTATGCTATAATAAAACATTTCAGCTATAACAAGATAGTAGTTTCACTGATTATAATTGACTATCGTCTAGAGGATCCTCCCAAACCAATGTTGTCATGTTGTATATGAATTTCGTCATTTGATGACTTGTCCTATAAATTTGCCTGCGGATGCAATAAGATTTCCCATTTTATGTCCTTCGGTGGTCTTTAAATGTTTCACGTCTAATTGAATACTATCGACTTTTTCCATATGAATTCCAAGAAGCAATCAATGTACACGCTACATATAAAAGCATCACTGCCGGAAATCACAGTATAACCTTCTTCCTATTTTGGTCTTTCTATATGCATGTTTTCTATAGCGAAGGTTTTACTTCTTCTTTCTCCTTTGAAATGGAATGAAATAGAATATTACTCTGTAATTCTTCAAACTAGATCAATATTTACTAATCAGGACGACAATTTTTAATGAATGCTGTACAAATTGCTTCGCCAAAAAAGAGGGTCAATTAAGTTTCAACAGCTGAAAACATAGTTTATTCCTGCATAATAATTAGGATAGGGGTTGTATCAATTTGATTCCGTTTGGAAGGGTGATTTTTTCTTTATATATAACACAAGGACCAATTGTAGTTAAATCGTTTCTGCCTCAAATTATATTATGTGCTTGTAACCTGTACTAATGGGGAAAATGTCACCGGCGAAAATTCTCTTTCACATCAGAAAAGGACACGTAGATTAAATTTGGAAACCAGCTTATCTTGTAATCTTCTAACAACTATAGCGATACTTGAGTGTATTAACTCGTGATTAAATAGCCGTCAATAACTGTTCTGGGTTGTTGTTTGCTATACTCTAACAGCTCGTGAGGTCATTACTAATGACATCATTTTACTCCATTGCGTGCACACCTTGATGCAAAACCTATTAAGTAATATTAAGCGATGGCGGTTACTTACAATGAAAAGGTAAAGATTACGAGATATTGAAAACTGTTACGTGACAATTGGTGAACAATGTTTATCTTCAAGAAATTTAATACATTTTCATGTATATAATAATCTAATATATTTCACTTTTCTAATGAGTGAAAATTTTTGCTACATTTTACATCCAATATCGTCAGTCTATCATATCATTTGATTGCTAAATTGTCGAATAAGTTGGCAAACTTACATCTGATCACGAATTACAGAGCTTTTTAAAAAATTATTTCTTCATCCAATAAATGTATCCTTAAAAAACATAACAAAACAATATGAGGAACAGGTGGAGTTAGTAGGCCTACTTGTTACATCATTTCTAACTGAAACTGAACTTGATGAATTTTAAAGTCGTCCAGTTACTAAGTCTTCTCCAGTATTCCAATGTGTTATAATTCGTTTACGCACATAACACTCTTTTACAATTTTCGTGTCATCAAGGTTAGTTACGCAACATTTGACGTCTGTTGACGGTGGTGCATAGTACATATACCATATATACAAGGCGTACCCTGTTGTGGGTCAGGGAGGCGAATCCCCCAAAGCATCGCGGATTCGTCAGTTCGAGAACTTACATAATCTTCAAATCAGCAAATAGTTGGAAGTAGACGCCACTTATATTTTCCTGCCTGTGGGGAGGGGGCATGGCATATTTCAGCCCTCTTGAGACGACACTGATGCGAAGAAAATTAATAATTTTAATTATGTTCTTAAAACAGGGACACACATTTGACTTTGCCGCCATACACTACCACGGTTGGCTACGCGTCTGGCCATATATATGTAGAATTAAAGGAATAATTGGTCTATGCTTCAAGCGTATTAACTAATGTAAAATACAACGTCACGATGGCAAAGAGGTGTGTCGCAAACACCAAACCGTAAAGCACATTCACTTTCAAACATGGTGTGTGCAACGATATGCTCCTTAGAGTTCTGTCATTGCCATAGCTACGTATAACTAACTTTGGAATGAGATCTGCAACTCCATGGATTGCCTTCTTGTTTTCTTAGTTATGCAATAAGATATGCCCAACTGTAAAACTGCGCCAACGATATTGTGAACCCAAAGAGCCAATGAAGGCCACGCAGACGACATTTCTATAGGCTACCATGATTTCTGTTAGACTAATTGAAGACAGTTTGGCTTGGTATGTTTAAATATAGTAACCCCTGAAGAGATGATCACGTCCTAATTTCTTGTCAATTAGGAAGTCCCCTGACGTCCAACAGAATGCATAAAGTGTAATATTTCTTATAGGCCTAGCCTATGAAAGCAATATTGAATTTATTCGCTAATAGCACCGCCTACGGCAATATAAACTAGTTGTATTTCACTCTTCCGTATAGATACGTACCAATATTATGAACACTCAAATGTCAGAATGTTCCGCGGGGTTTGTAATTAAATGTTCGATTAAACCGTTCTCTGCTTTATGGGACCTTAAGATAGATAGCTTCAAGTTCGTCTTCTCTTTTGGCATTTAATATTCTCAAAAATAGGTCACAGTTGTTGTATTGCAACGTGTGGCCAATTCTTCTACATACGATCAACCACGCCAAAACATGTTACTGACGATATTGTTAACGAAAAGTCGAATTCCACACAATATCTTTCACTTAGCAATAGCTGTTTCCATATATTTAGATGTCACTGCATACATAATTCTAACACTGTCTGCATTTGGATTATGTCATTCGGAAATAAGGAGACCTAGCATGACGTCATGATTTATAAATGAAATATTCTCCTCACACAACATGTTATAAAGGAACCATAGTGAGAAAACTCGTTTCCCATTGAACTGCATGGTGCCGATACAATTGCGAACTTAGTGTCCAAATATCCTCCTAATTTTGAATAAAAGGTTAATAGCCAGATAAAGAGGATCTTCATCAGTAAATAATAACTTCAAAACTCATTAGGAACATAGAACGAATTGTTAATTTCTTAATAAACCAACAGATCTTTCTCCTCTGAATTTGCTATTTAATCGGGTCTTCATATAAGATACTGGCAATTCAACTGTTTGGAGCGGAGTTGTATGCAAGATATCATTATTCTGTTCTTTTTCTTAATTATTATTATTACCTTTATTTACTGCGCATAAAGATACTGGTAGATCAAAACATGTTTTCTCTTTTATATGCGCTGACTACAACCACTGGGAGATACAACACGAGTTTTTCGTCTGCCTGATTTTCCTCTCTATTTTTTCTTTATATTTAATTAATTCTACCCTCAACAGGTGCATCGTGTGATAATACATAGAGACTACATAGTGACATTATGTTACGTGGGCTGAACAGTAGATTTACTGAAATCTTTTACCATACGCCTTGAACAGCATGCATGGATTTAACACAAAGATTATCCGCAACCGACTCATGCGCAGTAATGCTTCTTGTGTAATGAAAAGTTGACTGTTAACCAGCATTTATATCACTATGGTGTCAAAACATCTTATCTGGGCTTCACGCATGATGACGTTGGCACCTCAGTATAGGTCCAAATGCTATTCCATTGTTTACAATATTAGAAGAACTCAAGCAAACTTTTCGTTTTAATTAATATAAACAAGAGATCACACCTGCTGGACATTAAACGTCATCTCTCCTAAACAAAGGATTGATGTATTTGTAAACATGTCATTTGAGGCCATGTTTTTTTCCATTGAGTTTGGTGCTACATCTGAGGAATTGTATTAGACTTAATAGTCCAGTCACTTCAGTAAATGACCTGCACATGTTTAAAAGGTCATTCTTCAAAAGTTCTAGGAATCCTGCAGCAGTGTGTTTGATGTTCTACATGTCAGTATGCTCATGTTTTTAGACAAAACGGTACATTTCAATCCCCCTTTTTCTTTAACACTACACAAAAACAGGCATTTTCTAATACCAGTTTTCTCAATCTCTCAAAAATGCTATGATTATTAATGCTAAAAGTGAACGTTTTCTTTACTAAAAAATGGAAAGGGGTACTTTTCATTAACAATATGGCACTGTTAAGAGTAGAGGCATTTTATACGTTTTACACATAACTGTCCAGTGTGGGAGGGGGGCGCACATGATCCACCAGGGTCCCTGTTAATGAGTTCAAGATTTGGTAAAACCACACTACGGTCCGTAAAACTGCATGTTAAAAATGCATATTATGATATCCAACTCTATAAACTGTACTACCGGTTGAGAGGAATAACACCACTTGTTCAAACATCACGCTTGGTAGCAATCTTACTGATCATGTGCTGTTACGGGACAATAATGTTTTCAAATTATATAAGAGGAAAAATTCGAATTAAAAATAATTAACAGAGGGAGGAAATTATAACAGAACACTTTTATACTTCTTGATTCAAATCACGGCTTGTTTTTTTTTCAGTCAAGAATAGGCTGACGTGCTATAAACAATAATTTGAGCCTATTTTTGAAGGAAGAGAGGATGCGGTTGGTCTTTCATGTTTTCCTGATGTTTTTCCTTTCCTTTCCTTTAACGCAAAGCCTTATTTTTCTCATAGCTCTTTAACAATTAATGATCACCATGCAGTTGCAGTGATATTAAACACTTTATTTGGCGTTGCTTTGATATAATCTGTTGAGGGCACGATCAATCGTTAAAGGGATGACGAGGTTTACACATATGTCTGTAATTTAAGTAGCACCAAAATTACGACAGGAGTTACCTCATATAAGGTCCTCATTGCACTAGAAATCTCATCAAAACTGACAAAAATCTAAGAGCAAAACAGGACAGCAACATGATTACCTAATCGATTTCTCAGAAGTTTTACGGCGACTGACCAGCAGCCCAGCTCTCCCATATTCGCGACAACTTGCTACGCCCGGCTTCCCCATTCTATAATGCAACAACTTTACGGTACTGTACATGCTTAGCTGTCAGCGTTACTATCCCACTTTGCTGCTCAGTGCTCATCTATATAATCCCTTTTCGCTTCATTTTTCTTTTTCTGTTTTATTGTTGGTTTCTTTACGGTAGCGTGCTAAGGCTACAATCTTTTCATACCACTTTACGATATCATGCTAGTGGCTACCCTAATGCCCATCTGTTTGTAGAACCAGTACATTATTGGTCATTTGACGGCACACTGCATGCCAATGTCAAATCTCAGGCCACTTTAAGGTGCCGTATTCAATCATTCCCATTTTCATCTACTCCGTAGTACCATGCAACGCTGCTATCTTCATCCGCAATCATTCTACTGTATCATAGATTTAGAAACGTGCTCACCTGGTAAGTTCACATTCACTTTATGATTCAGTGATCATTTTATTTCCCTGCAACCTTAAGGGCACAATCTCTAGCTAACCCACATTTTTGGTCACTTTCTGGCGCAATGCTTACTGCATTCCTCGGCTTCCTTACGCCACAATGTGTACTTATACACCCACGCTTTGTCACTTTCAGGTGCAATGCTCTCTCCATTTTACCACCAAATGTCTAGATAACCCCCTTCTCTGGTCACAACTCTCTCACATTAAATAAGATAGTCAGGACATTTCTCACGTGATCTAACCAATTTCGAACAATTGTATGAGTACTTTAGAGATATATTTAATATCACGATGATTACAAAACTGCACTTTGTACATGATCATTTCTTTTGATTAATTTCTTCTTCTTCTTCGAATTATGTTCATAAAGTCGTTAAGTAGCTGAGGCAGCCTTCTTGCACCTTTTTAACTTACCCAACTAACATGTTATCATCTTGTCATAATTACATATGAAACATCTGCACTGACTTTTGGCTATATTGAAAAAATACACTTGCATAGAATTAAAGCTAAATTAATTGGTAACTGATAGACAATAGACATAACCAATTGCCGAAAATGACAAACGTTTGCTCCAGATCGTATACGCAAATTAAATATCATTTGGTTGCACTTTTGAATATGTTTTGAGATTCACTTTGAAAGAATAAATCTTCAGGACAGACCGATTTAAATCATACAGCTGCAAGAAATTTACTTCAAGAAACCTCACGATTAAGACATACCGGTAGATATTTTAGAAATCAGATTTTCTTCAACGCGAAACGTCGCCTGAAAATCACAACCAACGTCTCATAAATGTTCTTACCGTTGCGTTAACCCTAGATTCAACAGAGATTGACAAATCTATATATGTCTTACCTTACTGTACTCAATCAAGACTTCCAGTATCTTCAAAAACGCATGTACAATGGAATCCAAGTATACCTCACTCCACTAAGAAAGTGCTCGTCAATATTTCACAAATCCCGTCGCGGTTTAATAAAAGCGACCAGGCCTGAAGGAGCAAGAAGTTTAATACACATATTCATCGTATGCAAATGAGATAAATTGTCATTAGCGGTTCGTTGTATTCCGAGCATGCGGACTAAATGCAAACTACAGTTGATTGAGAGAGATCGTGCGATTGTTTCTTTATTGGAATACAGAATGAAGGTTGTTATGCCTATGGTAATTCAAGCATACGCAAAGAAGAAAGATAATTGGTACAGGGCCGACTATGGAACGCCAAAATAACGACGACGGAACGAGCTCGCTTTCAAAGTGTAACTTAAGTAGTTATTTTTTCACTGCTATTTTACTGATACTACAGGCGGCGCAAGTCTGACTTTATCAATGGATAAACAATTAGATAGAGCTTTGTGTGTACATAGATGACACACTGGTTTTCATTTCATCCCTTGCACGGGGTTTTGACTGAGATCGGATGTAACGTCTCTTTTTCTTTTTTAATTATTCTTCTTTTTTTCGTGCTTTTTTTTTCTTTCTCGATGGAACCGTGATGCAGAACTGGGCAAACCACCGTGTGACGTCATGGTCACATGGTATACTTTCTGACGTAAAGCAGACTGGGGATGAGAATCAGATTCGTATTGAGTCCATACACGTAATCGTATTATGGCGCAGCTACGTGTAGTACGACACAGTTATCTACTCATATTGTGGCACAGTTACCTTTACTTGTTTACGACACAGTTACCTTTACTTGTTTACGACACAGTTACCTTTACTCATATTATGACACAGTTACCTTTGCTTGTTTACGACGCAGTTTCCTTTACTTGTTTACGACACAGTTATCTTTACTCATATTATGGCAGAGTTATCTGTAACAATATTTTGGAGCAGTTACCTTGCCTCCTATTACGACACAGTTACCTCTACTTATATTAAGACACCGTTACCTTTACTCATATTATGGCAGAGTTACCTGCACTGTTACTATGGCACAGCTACCTATAGCTGTACTCATATTATGGCACAGTTACCTTACCTCATATTATGACACAGTTCTCTTGACTCATATCATGGCAGAGCTACCTTTCCTTTTTTTACGGTACAGATAACAGGGGCGTATCCAGGGGGCGCAACAGGCGCGCGCCCCCCTATTGGCCGTCACCAAGAAAAAAAAAGTTTAGCAAAAAAAAAAAAAAATTGATGACGACCTTTATGTGAGATGTCGGTGATCGCTCAACCCCCCCCCCCCCTCCCGTATGCTTTATTTTTTGTTTGCCAAAAAAAGGTTCTGGCGAAGTTCGGCGGCATAATAGTTTTAGAAACATAGATGGTGATTGTGTTTGTATTATCACTATAAACACTAAGTGACATGCCAGCCATATACTAAATTGTGCATTTTGTGTCCATATTTACTGGAAATGTTGCTTATTATTAAGGTCGAAAAATGGATCACATATGGCCATGGGCGGCGATCCTGGGTGGAGGGGGGATATATCCCCCCATGAAAATGGGTGGAGGGGATGTAATGCACCACACCCCCCCCCCCCCACCAACTGCCAGGGATAAGTATATTTTCATGCCTACATTTATGCATCTTCGTTAATGTACGGCTCTTTTTTAGCTTCATTTCTCGCCTACCATAAACGCAGTGCGATCTTTTCAAATAAAGCGTCTTTATAAAGCAAAAATAGTTGACTGTAGGCTTCATTGGCCCTATAACAACAAAATGTATTATTGCGCCCACGGTATTGATATAGTACATATATGCACCCTCATAGTATTCATATAGGCCCTATAGTAGGCCTACACATGTACATGTTCCCTCGAACAGCTGAGAATCTCATGTAACCAGGGTAATGCTTAATACACGTTTCACCTGGATGCCCTAGCAATCGGTACCTAGGAATGTAACTATGTGTAATTGTGTATTGCATGTGTATCGGCCTATAATAGCCTGCATGAGGCCATTTTCTTCATCGAATAATATAAAAGAGCTCTCGAACATTCTAACGTTGCGCCTGAAACAAGATTGACAGGGGCAATTTTCCCAAAATAATACCCGAAATTAAGAAAAAGTATTTTGGAAACTGATTATGAGATATTTCGGACATGACATCCCTATTTTAAAGTTGGGTATATGCCGCTTGGAAACCTCGGGAAGTGCCGTTTTCGGCCATCTAGAGGATTTGTTAATCCCAAAATTTTCTTGTACGCTTCGCGCCAACCCATGGTGGCGCTACGCTTAGATAGTCAACAAGGTCATATCCCCCCCCCTCGGAAGTACGGATCGCCGCCCATGCATATGACACCATTTTGCATTTCAGCCCTTCTTCGAAAGCAAAAATTGTACACCCCCTCCCCTTAGACCAATCCCCCAGGACGGCGATCATTCATGCCTGACGCCCCCCCCCCCCTATTGGAAAATCCTGGATACGCCCCTGGATAACTTTACTCATATTATGGCACAGTTACCTGTAATAGTATTAAAGCGCAGTTATATTACCGTATTATGGTGCAGTTATCTTGACTCGTATTACAGCACAGTTACCTTTACGTATTTTACGATACAGTTAACTTTACTCATATTATGGCACAGCTACCTTGACTCGTATTATGACACAGTACCTGTAACCGTGTTATGGTGCTGTTAGCTTGACCCATATTATAGCACAGTTACATTGACTCATATTTTGTTATAGTTAATAGCTCCCGTACGATCCCGCGTAGATTTGTTGCTGCTGCTGGTATGATCATGAAGCTTTTATGATAACGTAATAATGAAATTGCTTTTCACTCACCATGGAAACGTAAGCCATTACACTGTCACCATGCAAACATGGAACATGATACTGTCACTTTGAAAACGTGTCAGATACTTTTACCAAGGAAACAAGAAACGAGAGACAATGGAAAAATAAGAGTTTCTCTATAGTGTCATTATGAAATCACAGGTTTAAAACGTCCTGACATGAAGTTTTAAGCCCCATGACGGAAGTATATTGTTGTTAAAGCTATACATAAGGGAGCATTTCTATGACATATGATATGATGACAGTAGGATTTGATTTCTCCTTGGAATTAATATAATGAAGTTCCTGATAAAAACAAACCATTGACCAGCTCATAGGTTTACAATCTTCATTGATTCAGATTCAATTCGCTTCATATAGCTCGATATCTTTATTCCCCTCACATACTCCTCTTCTTACTCAAATTAGATTAACCTAGATCGAGGGTGATAAATTGTGCAAAGGCAATTCTCTTTCGACTAAGATCATATTTCTATAAATATAAATATATATATATATATATATATATACCGTATATATACCGTATATATACCGTATATATATATACCGTATATATATATACCGTATATATATATATATACCGTATATATATATATATATATATATATAAATAAATAAAAGGCTTACCAGTTTGGGCCTCCGTTCTCGTTGCGTTAAATTTTCTAAAATTTCATATGAAATCATATTCCAACCCTATCAATGATATGGCAAGCGCTTGTTAGCATGCAAACAAAAAAATACAAAAAATTGTGTACAGATACGTCTCCAACAAGAGTTGGGCCCTCCAAATTATTATCTGAAAATAAGAGGGATCAAATGACACGGATAAGCACCCCGGCATATAAATATTATTTCACTGTGAAGTGGATGATATATAGCGGTAGGTCGCCTCTAAGGTGTCAAGATTCGAACTTACTACTATATTTTAAGCCATTACCAGCCACCCTTAACTTTTCTGAAGTGTTTTCTCAGCGGTAAAGTAGCTATTTTACAAATTTTGTACATTGATATAGGAGTTACAAGCCACGAACGTTATGAAACTTAACGTAGTGCATATGTAGGTGATGAAATGGTATCTTGCAACTCTTATACTATGAATTAGAAGAAGTTAAAATACTTGAAGGTTACAGTTTTTTTATCAAGGCCATAGCCTACTCACAACACTTTACAACAGTTAACCCCTGGAACAACTTGTCACACCTATGCACATTCATCAATTGATACATTCCCCCACCCCACAACAACTTTGCATGATTTCATTTCAATTAAATTTTCTACTTTTGAAAACTTACGTAATAATTTTACTAATCTGAAGGCCTTCTCCACTCTGTATGGTTATGGATTAAACAAACCACCGAATGGTAAAGTGGTCACGCATTTCCTTCTATAAAAATGTTCAAGAGCAAATGTAAACCAGCCTTCATTTCCATAACTAATTCTTCAAGAATCTATTTTAAGGATCATTGTTTTCGGAAGGTCTTACCATTTTATACGCTCACCTATTAATGAAAGCATCACCAATCATGAAAGGACAGAAAAAAAAACATCACAAAAACTTTTAAGCCTGCTTTCCATCTACCCAGCTATAATACAGTTAATTGACCGTTAAATGTTTTCGCTTCAAGTGGCAGAATTTTTTTTCAAAGTGATCAGAAGAGTGTTTGGAAATATATCAAAAGATCAATTAAATCATGCACGAACGAGGATGAAATATTGATTTCTAAGTTGGTACAAAATCCAGATTTCAAGCATAAACGTAGACGCTAATTGGTTGGCTGGCTATATAACGGTTTCTATTGCATTTCACAAACTCGTATTGCTGAGGGACCCCAGACTTATTGACGCATGTGTATATACTAAATTGAAGGCCCAGCAAAAAAACTATGGGGCGCCAAACTTTTCGCTTTTGTCTTGAGATTATTTTTGCAAAAAGGTTGGAAAGTTTATCTGCAGTGTTCGGTGATTGCTGGTGGAGATAGTCTAAATTGTTTTCATCACATCAAGTCTATATTTCTAGGAAGATTTGATGCATTCTAAGCATCGATTCTGAGTGGATGGGTATTGGTGATTAGTTTCTGGCTCAGATCTTATGAAAGATCGTCGGTCGTACGGGTCTAAAACTTTTCCGGGGAACCGCTTTACGATAACAAACTACATTTGATAAATACTGAAATCTAAAATACCAATGTTATTATATTATTATCAGCTGATTTTTTTAAGCCGGCACAAGTTTGATCGGCACAAGTTTTTTTTTTTAGTTTTTTTTACGAATTCACAAGTATAGGGACAGTTAAAACGGGACGTTGTCCACAGTAATAACATCATCAGGGTGTCTTCTCTGTGTGTGAGGGTACCATTTTTTGGCTGGGATTGTAGGGGGCAATGTCCTGGCTGCTCCACGATGGGGGACACATATTGCAACCCACCCCCCCCCCTTCCCCCGTTCCCGTTATCATGTTAAAAGGGAATTACTTCAAATCACGTTGCTTACTAACCTGTGGCAACCAACATCCTTGTCATGTTACAGAGACACACATGCAAAAAAAAGTGAGGAATCGTCAGTGCAAACGATAAAAGAAACTCGCCTACACCGTCAATATTACGACGGTAATATATCTTTTTATGTAATCATTTCGAGTCGCCCTCGTTATCCGCGTTTTTTGCGAAATATCTTTATATACCTATTACTTTACATATTTATAGCCACTTAAAGAATGTCTTGGTCGCAAAGCCCATTTGATATGTTCTAGACTGTTGAAAAGACGTTGCTATCAGCGCGGGTTGTCTAGCCTACACTACTTTCATTATTTGACAAAATGAGTCTTTCATGCATCAATTAAAATGGCTGGACTACTAAGTCTAAAACATAGCTCTTAAGATACAATAGCAACACTACTTCTTTTCTCTTAGACTGTGATATAAATAAATTAAACTTCTATCATTCTCTAAGGTAAATATCTCCAGCTTTCGTAAAGTCAATCTATAATAAAAATCATCACAATTCGTTTTTTTTTTTTCCTGATACGTATGTTTTGTATTCAATTTCGCAAAGCGATCTATTCTACTCCCTGAAGTGAAATTGTAATAACTTTTCAACGTTATTATCGAGCGGAAATGTAATCTTTAGTATCTCGTTTGCGAATATGCACTGCAGAGTTGTCGTTTTAAAATGTATTATCTCCCTGTTAAATTGTTGAAAAATGAAAAAAAAATGAACTTTAGCGCCACAACAGTCCCATTTTCGTTACTGTTAATTGTTATTATTGGACGTGCCCGGTAATATAATCTCTCTGTATTGAAACAATAAATATAATATTAAAGGGAAAGAATCACTCTAGGTCCGAAAAGGAAGAGTTACAAATGTTTAAATCTGATAAGCAATAAGATCCTGTTCTTTCTAATTTCTTCTCAACTTTCTTCGTTATTCCTCCTCTCCTCTCCTCTCCTCTCCTCTCCTCTCCTCTCCTCTCCTCTCCTCTCCTCTCCTCTCCTCTCCTCTCCTCTCCTCTCCTCTCCTCTCCTCTCCTCTCCTCTCCTCTCCTCTCCTCTCCTCTCCTCTCCTCTCCTCTCCTCTCCTCTCCTCTCCTCTCCTCTCCTCTCCTCTCCTCTCCTCTCCTCTCCTCTCCTCTCCTCTCCTCTCCTCTCCTCTCCTCTCCTCTCCTCTCCTCTCCTCTCCTCTCCTCTCCTCTCCTCTCCTCTCCTCTCCTCTCCTCTCCTCTCCTCTCCTCTCCTCTCCTCTCCTCTCCTCTCCTCTCCTCTCCTCTCCTCTCCTCTCCTCTCCTCTCCTCTCCTCTCCTCTCCTCTCCTCTCCTCTCCTCTCCTCTCCTCTCCTCTCCTCTCCTCTCCTCTCCTCTCCTCTCCTCTCCTCTCCTCTCCTCTCCTCTCCTCTCCTCTCCTCTCCTCTCCTCTCCTCTCCTCTCCTCTCCTCTCCTCTCCTCTCCTCTCCTCTCCTCTCCTCTCCTCTCCTCTCCTCTCCTCTCCTCTCCTCTCCTCTCCTCTCCTCTCCTCTCCTCTCCTCTCCTCTCCTCTCCTCTCATTGCTTTACCGGACAATTGAACATTCTTAATATAGACGATAGCAGGTACATTGATCAGCTTGGAGAGGAGAGTAGGAAAACATTTTGATCCTGGTACGTTTTAACACTGTTGAAATGTAGGCCTAACAATTTATAAGACAGTGTCGTGGTTGATTATCAGCCAGTTGGAGTGAACGTAGCACACTGCTGTTGAGAAGAACCATTTCGTCATCGGGTTTAATCAAGAGCGTCTACTAACTAGTAATTCTAACATAATTTGTAGGGCATGGTCATATACATTATGCCGGGCTATGTGTTGCTAGTTTATCTTCATATAGTCACGTTTGTTATCCTCGGTGAGATGCCAAACATATCAGTAACCATGGAGAAGAAATTACTCGACAGGTGTGATTGCCATCAGGTGACAAATGATGTTATTCTTAGTAAGTTAATCGGAAGTGAAGCATTTAGTTTTGATTATAACAGGGAGTTGTTATATCTCTTAAAACTACCAGATATTATTACTACTGCAGTCAATCACAAGAGTCATCATGCAATTCAAAGAATAAACATTTGTAAGGATTTCTTCAACTATATGAAAGTGTATAAGTACAGACAAGTTATTAATGAGTGTTTTAAATAGGCAACCTTTTACGATATACTCTCGTCGTGTTACGTCACAACATGTTTTTATCCGCGGGTTGGTAAGAGATGCTAAGATATGTCAAACGGTCCTTATTGGGTTTTTATTAGTATGCCGATTACACATATATATATATATATATATATATATATATATATCTTTTTTTCTAACAAGTTTGTTTGGTGTTTTTCTTTAATCTCTCTCTCGTTCATTTTTCAGCGACATATGTCTGCATCATCTTAGATCCCGTAATCCTTGGTGACGAAATTTGATCCTTCTCTTCTCGTGGATTTGGGCAAAAACTAAATTCTTCATCGATGAACATGATGGCCTATCTTTACTGCTAAAATATCGTATCACATTTATACAGAGAATACGAAATAGTTTTATTGTGATATAGAATTGTTATTGTTGCTGTCGCCAACTCCGTGCACCCTCCCACGTTCGCTCCAGCCCACCTTCATCTTTAAAAAAACTAAGCTAAAATACAATATTCTTGCATAGTATTACTGGAGATACATACCCTCGCTCCAATCCCATTGTTGGTAGACGCCTTCTTAAATCATATCTAAAGACCTGTAATATAATATAGGCCCGTGTGAATATAACGTCTCCCTAATCATTCGATAAACGAATTCCTAATGGATACGGAAATCCTACACTGGGAATTTTTTTATGTTTGATACTGCAGAGCATTCCAGATTAGCCCAGAGAGCTATATCAACTCCCTGATTAGCCTAAAGAGACATAGCTAAAAATACAATGTGTATATATATATATATATATATATATATATATATATATATATATATATATATATATATATATATATATATATATATATATATATATATATATCACATAGAATGGTGGTCAATATTCACAAAGAGTGCTCTATGCCAAGGCAGAGCTAGAATACCCGTGAAACTCCGAGTAGCAGTATGATGATAGTTTAGTTAAGTATATTATGTGATATATATATATATATATATATATTCAGCGTTGCACATTTTCATCTATAGTAGACCAAAACAGTGTGATGTCACAGGGTGTATGTGGCCCACAGTTATTAACTAAGTGTTAAGTTACTTTACAATATGACGTTAGGTAGAAATTTAATAAAGATATGTTGTATGCATACCATTATCATCAATTTAGTTCATAAAGGAAATTTCCAGAGATATAAGGTTTATAAAGGTGAATATCTTGAAAACTGGAATAGTCGTAGAAACATAACGAGGACTTTTCTCTCTCTTTTCTAGGCTATCATAATATCAAGGCTAGAATTCCTGCTTTAATTCATCCTTGAAGTTACTTTAATCAATTTGAAGGTTTCCCAGATTGGAATTTTATTTAATTATTAGAATTCATTAAGGGTATTAACTCTCAGTTCTCTACACTAAGATTTTAAAAAATAGGAATTTTTTAAAACATTTTCCGTCATTCAACTTCTCTAAATGATGATATTTTAAATTTCAATGTGTTGTTTTCTTGAATTAGACAAACTTATGTACGCGTATAGCCTACTTGAGAAGATTCTCTCATTCACTTTTGATTGGTTCTTTGGGTAAACTTGTTTATTACTTCTGATGTTTTTAGGTGTGTACTTTAATTACATGTATAGCACGCATTATAACTATATGCCATCCCATAGATGCCAGTCTGCCTCAACCGGCAATGTTTGCCGCAGATGTCACATGTTGGTTTGGTTCAATCTGTCAAGTTGCTGGAAAATCAGAATTTCTCTTAATCACTGTTTACTTAAACGTATACGGTTCCTTTCAACTTCTTTGATTTCAAAATTTACTATGTCTCCTTATACCGATAAGTCGATATAATGAGAGGTTAAAAATAATAAATCAGGGAAATATCAAATTAATTACCGATAGAAAATCGAAATTGTGACTCCTTGGCTTCGTAGCAACGTAAAATTTACTATTCAGTTTACCTGTCGTCTACAGTACAGACCTGAGAAGTAATGTTAAAGTTTTCATTTCACTTATAGCGACCAATCACAAGATAAGACCTACTTTATAAAATAGGTCTATGCAACATAATTTAATGCAGATGACTAACCTTGAACATCCTGCTGTCATTTCAAAATGACTATTAATACAAATGTCATTAGGCCTATACTGTGAGACACAAGTTTTTATAGGAAGTGGTAAAGTTTTTGTTTGCTCATAACTTTATGCATCTGGTATATCGGTGAATCTGATACATCGGATTCAAGGAAAGAGACAATTCCTCGTTTCCACCTACTTAACACGCGAAAGGGTATACGCGTATATACCATCGTAAAATTATAGCCATGAAAAATGTTTATGAATAATATAACGTGTATTGAACTATTCTGCGAATGCTGCATGCAGCGATATGAGCTATTGCTATAATATTTCAGGATCATAAATGTTTAGCTGGCAGCGTACAACAGGGTTTACTTTTATACAATTGCTTACGTTCGTAATACATATTAATGCAAGTCTGCATTCCACCGAGCTGTTTAACTCAATAGGGTAACATCGTATATCTTCGTGAGATCGTAAGACTGACAAACATAGGCCAACATACATGATTTAACGCGTATTTACCAATTCTGCGAAATGCTTGGCGATGTATCATAGTCGCTAGTATTTTTGTTAATTTGAAATGTGTGTTTCTTGGTAGACACGTCATACACGATCAATTATTTTAAGTGTGTTTGGGTTTGTTAACTCATTATTCCATAGCTAATAAATATGATCAAATATCGGAGGACATGTGGTCTGATATGAATATGACATTTCGTGGCTGGCAACGACGCACAGCTTTCAAACTGATTATGTGTACTCATCGAAATATTTAAGTGTTTTGTAGCACATTTGCAGCCATTTGCGTCCTTCTTAGAACTCATTAATTAGAATTTATACCCAGAGGGAACAAAATAAAGGATAATAAAGTGTCTCACAGGGACATGACTGAGAGCATATACAGCATCCTAATTTAGACTGTGTCTTTATGTGAGGAAGACCAATTTAACGATAAGTTAGGACGGAAATTTAATTTATGACGTCGTATTATTGTATAGCCAATCAGCTTCCGTCAGACGACACTGAGATTCCTCTATACCGACATGTGTTCGGATGGAGTAACTTGTTTCATTTCGCAACTATCGAATGATTTCCTGGTCAAACTGCTCAAACAGTATACCACATAATGGTAATGTTAGATGATTCGTTAACAAATTGGAGAGCCGTTTGAAACAGTACATATCGTGGCTGTTTAACAGTCTTCTTATAGAATATGAACGTGTTTATAACAACTGGATCGATTAAACATGCTCTACCAATCAAGGTTATTTGCTAAACACAACATGATCTAAGGCTATTCTAGTTATTTAACGACACAATCTGTTTGTCAAGTTCAATTAGCTTCAGTGACCACTAATTGCGCTGTTAATGATGATTAACTGGAGGAGCAAAGTGTTGAGAAATTGTCATAAAACAACATCACAACACAATGAGAATCCCTGCCAAATTTACATTTAATTTTACTAATATTTGTACCTTATAATGAAGAGCAAACATGCTCACTCAAATCAGACGCATATGTTGCTCTTATTGGCGTTACTATTGGAAGGGGCGGGGAACAATGGAAGGTCCAACCCTATCTCTGCCCGCATCCCAACCCCACATAGAATCTGGCATTATGTTTTGTTTTTTTTCTGGTGATCTACGAGTAATGACAAATCGTCACAACATATATGAAAGATACCCCTGTCCCTCCCTAACCTTCCTTTCCACACACATTCACGCTCATGGGCTTAATGAAAGCACACATACCATTTGGCATTCAAGATCAGACTGCAACTAGCTATAGCCATTGTACTTCCACATGGGTTATTTTTCATGACGCGTTGATGGTGCTTATATATACCAGCCTTGATGATATTTGTGACTACCAATGGAACGCCAATATAGGGAGGCAAAACAGCTTAACACAACTGACCTGTCCATTTTATTTTCATTATAAGTATAGTTTTGACAGTGTTTCTCCTTGTAAATTGACATCTCATTAATTTGTATGATACAAACCACTAGAGGCTTTGACCGATTTGTGTAACTGGATGCACCACAAATTTCTCAAGTTAGAAAATGGAACGTAAGAAATATTAACGTCTGGATATCTGAACCCTCATAACATGCATGTGAATGTGCGATCAGCCTGTATCGTAGCACGTATAGCTATGGTTTACATATAACATGCCTAGTATAGCTTGTATATAGATTATATATGTCATTATGTACGTGTTGTTGTACATGTTGAGAAATGTCGATGTTCTTATATTGCCACTCTCTCAGTCTCACATCGAGTCCCAAATATCTAGCGCCAATAAGGCGCTGCAGCAGATATTCGTTTTCAATATTTCTCAAATTTGACGTTCGTTAATCTCATACTATGTCCTCGTTACGTCACCATTAATTCGTGATCATGCGCGGGTACATTCCATTATGTAACACACAGTTTAACCTGTATAGTCGGTGCGTGCACTGTATGGAATAACGCGCGTCAACTTTCGCAACGATTTGCGCGGACGTTGGGTCGCACGCGCCCCATCTTCCAGAACAATCTATGGTATAAATATCATATATACAGCACTAACTGTTATAATGAAAAGATAATCATTGCGCATGTATACACATGCGTTGCGTATATATGACGTCACAGAACAGTTTGTATCTGGAAGGTGGTAGTGCCTTAACTACAACGTTGGTGTAGTTAAGTTCAACTTGCTTAGCACCGCGAACACATCGTACTTGCTTTCTTTAGCGAATACAGCGTTTACTTTCCATTTATTGGCTTTCCTAATTCTGATAACTATATTTCTGGTGAGTACATTTATAAATTACGATGTTTGTTCAATTTCATCAAGCATTTACCCTGGAAACATGAATTTCAAGGAAACTTTAATGAGACATAAGACTGCGTAAAGATACAGGGTAGTACTGTATTGTATATTGCTAGAGCACGCTTTGGGTTCTTCCTCTGTTGATACTTCAGTACTAATCTATTTAAATTTATTTTTACATTATGCAACCTGGTATTATTCGCAGTCTGAAGTGACAGATAAATTACATAACATGGCTTGACACAGTTGATCTGATATACTTACGTATCATTTTGATGTTTTATATTGTCAAAACTTGAGTATATTCACATAGACCTATTAGAGCTACTTTCCATACAGAATGACATATAAAGTTGAATTCATTCAATAAATCGAATAGTTTTATACTTGTTTCTTATACTTGTAAACTTTAGTACCGTTTTAAGCTATTATTTAAGAATTAATAGCCTATAACATTTTAGTACTTGTAAAGATCATCGCTAAATGCATCCCTGATAACCGTAGCCATATCAGAGCAATATCTAAATATACGTAATAGACTTGATACATACATAATAAACCTGATATTTAGTCAAGTAAAGCTTTAGGACTATCATAAACAAGAAAATATCTGTTTTATTTCATCGGATTTTTCTTTGATTCATCTCTTTCTCCTTTTTTTGTGGCAACCCCTCAGTTGATGATTATGTCGTCCGGAAATATTAGTACAGATCAACATCAAA
This sequence comes from Apostichopus japonicus, assembly GCF_037975245.1. NCBI lineage: Eukaryota > Metazoa > Echinodermata > Holothuroidea > Aspidochirotida > Stichopodidae > Apostichopus > Apostichopus japonicus. The sequence goes on from NC_092579.1 coordinate 9,877,725, forward strand.
TACCTCCACAACCGAGGCGTGCAAGGTAAGGTATAGCTTCAACTTAGCAACTTTCAACTGTATTTTTCTATTATTCTGAAACCTTTAATAGCTGACATCAGTACGGTTACGGTACGGATGTATATCTCCAAATGCATATACACAACAGCCACTTCACTTCAGCGGCGTAACTTGGCCAGCGGGGCCGCCCGGTCCCTAAGTACCGAAAACAAAACCCATCCTCAACAGAGAAAGCCTGAGAGTGCCAAATCCGGGCTTCAACATGTGGCGAATATAACTTGTATATTCTCACCAAACTTGACCAAACGATGCTTGGATTTGGGTGATTACAGGATCTCCTTTGGGGACCCATTTGGTTTGTCAACGATGCCCTGTTGCTCCCTTGTAACTTTTACTGTTTACTTTGTCCTTAGTAAATGTGTCAAATACCCAGATTCATATTTTCTCTCCCTCTCTATTCTCTCTTTTTCTCATGCAGACGCACGGTGTGGAGACGGGTCCTATCGACCTTAAACTGCTGCAGTAGCTCTCGTTACGAGGACTCAAGTCTCCCTAAGGATGAGTACACAATGACCCCACAACGATCTCTCCAACGATCAATTCGTCGTCATCGTCCGTCCAAACGAGAACGTCAGCAAACATCCAGCCGCAAGGCTGGAAGGCGCGTGAAGTCAAAATCAAGCCCGCCACCCCACAGTTTTCAATGTAAACTTGATGGAACCGATACGGTTACCACTGCACCGTCTCAGAGAAGAGGTAAGGAACAAACCCGTCGTATCCAGGAGCCTCTCCCGAGTGATCAGTCGGACGCCAAGATAAAATTAAATGGTTCTAATACCATCACCAACTTGCAGAGACGTCTTCACCAACGCCGCAACAACCAAGGAAATGAAGGCAAATGCATTCCATCGTCATCGACAAATGTTCTGCCTAGTCCGATTCGACTAGCCGACAACCATTCCAAAGATCTGAATATCTCCTTGCCCCAAGATACTAATGAGCTAGGCGTTGGTGTTTGCAGAGTGTACAAATGTATTGCGACAACAGTTGCAATGGAGCTGGCTACTCAACGAAAATCGCTTCCATCAATTTGGAGAAAATTACCCACTGAGCAAAAGTTCCAATCATTACCAATTATGTCGGCTATGGAGGTTCGACAATTGGAACTAAAAATGCCTAGTGCTCTAAACACACGAAAAGTTCAACACAGGAACGAGATTGGCGGTGAGATGACCAGAAACGCAAAGATGGGAACTCAAGATGTTCCGACGAGAAAAGGACAGCTTAAAGTACCAGCTGTTGAGAAGAATGGCGGGAAAGGGTAAGATGGCAAAAGATTAATTTGTTTTACAAGCTGAAAGTAGATTCAATTAAATTATAAATTGTTATATTTTACTCATACGATTCAGGATACTGAGTTCAAGTGGAGGGGAGTATTATCTAGGAGATAAGTTAAAGAGGGTAAGAAATCCTCCCAAGTTCAATGTTTTGCCAGACATAATTATGGCAAAATCTCAGGGCTTGTAATAATTCCATAATCCTAATGAGAACAGATCAATTATTAAAAAGGAAACAAGTTTATACTTGTCTCTATGTTGTTTTTATTTTATTTTGGTTTGTAGCTGAAGGCGTAATTTTTCCATATTTCTGTTTACCTCTTCAGACCTCTCCCAACAACTAAAACTGAATCCGAGGAACCTCATTTACTTAGCACTTTATGTGAGTGGATCCCTCGAGGAAACCTTGAGCCAATCTTCAATCGTTACACCAAGCTGCCGAAGACCCTGGGAAGAGGCGCGCACGGGGTCGTCCAATTAATGAAACAGAAAGAGCAAAACAGAATTTGCGCCGTGAAAATCTTCAAGGATCGTCTTACCAAAGACACAGTTTTACAGGTATAGCTCTTTAAGTGATCTGAAGCATGAATAATGCAGATCTGATAGAGTAACATCGCCACCACTCAATCCCCCAATTTCCTATGTTAATCTATCCTACTCCCCTCTCCGTCCCTCCCATCTGCACCCCCCCCCCTCCCCCTCCCACCAATACCACCACACTAAGTCCCACACGTAGTGATCGCGGTAAGATTTAGTCACATTGTCTACAAAACTATTGCTGTCTATCATAATAGGGCCAAAAAGTGTCTAGTTCAAACTTAATCCTACAAACAATATACTTGTCCTCATAGTCTAGAATAGTTTTCTTGTACTCGATTTCTAGTCCTCGTGGATTTCTTTTCGTACTCGTTATTCGAGTCATCTTCCACGTGGCGCAATCACGTATACTTTAAAGGGGATTTAACCCCCCCCCCCCCATGAAACTAGGGGCATCCCCCTCCATACACTGGTTGACAGATTATTACAAACAAAATTCCTAGTAGACAATACATCATATAACATGTATATCCGGTGAAACATTAACAGTAGAAATTATTGGAAATTGGAAAAGCTGCTTTAGCACCATTTTCGGCATCAAACACCATTTTACCAACATTTCCCAAAAGGGAAAAGGGACACGACCTCCACTTTTACACCTCAACCCCTCCCCTCCCCATCCCCCACCCATACCAAAAATGTGGTTGCGCACCTGAGTATTTGCAAGATTATAAGTAGTCGTACTCGCGATTAGAAACAAATATATAGACTACTCTTAAATATCAAAATGAAGCCTAAAGTAATTAAAAATATATAACTGATTTAAACACACGATTTAAATGCTTACAAAATAAATACTTCGTCAGCCCTGATTGTCTTGTTTCACTTTACAGATGATGACGTCAGAAGTTAAAATCCTCTCATCTTTACAAGGTTTAGACTGCGTACCGGTACTTTACGGTTTATCCAAGATTGGTAGCAACTCCGTTCCTTGTATCATCCAAGAATTCATTGGTAATTCTGTCAACTTTGATACGCTGACATTGGATAGGGCTATCAGCACCAACACGTTTACAAAGCGTACAATATATCGCTTAGCATTCAACATCGTAAATGCTGTTAAAGTTATACTTGCGAAGGGAGTACTGCACTGTGATCTTAAACTAGATAACATAATGGTGCTACCTACCACCCTTGAAGCACGTATCCCAAAAATTAAGATAATCGACTTTGGGCAAGCAGTGAGGATCGTAGACAAACCGAGGTTTGAAAGTTTTAACTTACGAGCTCAACAAGAGATTCAAAATACCTCTGTCCACGTAGCACCGGAAGTTATTCAAGGAAAGATGCCATATAACGAGAGTTCTGAGATCTATTCCCTGGGAATGTTATTGTTAGAACTGGGCCGGGGTTTCGGCGGATTCTTAGAAAAGCTAGCTAGAAAATGTACTTTGGACGATTGTACCCAACGACCTAGCATAGAAAGTTTATCTCAGACGCTGGCTTCACGTATAAGAAAGAAGAGATATTGATGATAGAAAATGTTCATCGGGACCGATTATGTGACAAAATATGGGTGATCACATAAATTATTCCACAAGAGACCACTAGTATGATCAAAACAAGTTCCATTTGGGAGAATCGTAAAATTGTCACAAAGATCGTAGGTGATGTATCGTCCATTCTTCGCAATTCTGACGGTATAGGTTACCCGGTGAACTGGGTTACACAGGACTGCAGTTGCAGCTATTTTGTCGGTACAGTTGTTTTATTTGGGAAGCGAAGCAATACGGGAGATATTGAAGTCTTTAAACTTTTCCGTGGTATGACCACGATGGCTACATCAGAATTTATAACTTCAAAAGGAATCATCCCCATAAAAATTGAGAATTTCACCAACAGAGCGAAAATTTATACCTCAGTCAGTTCGACAGACCGTGAAAACAAGTAATTATGGTACGGTTAAGTTTGTTTCCAAGAATCTGCAAATGAAGAACTGTGAAATAGTGAGGGGAGCAGAAACGTATCAAGGTCGGAGCTCATGATGTTGCAGCTTGACTGACTGACTGTCGAATTACCTCGACAGAATCGGGTTAGACGGTAATTGAATATTATACATTTCTTGTATAAGCTACAGCTGGTCCATTCATTGATTGATCAATTGATTCATTCATTTATTGACCGATTGATTGATTGATTATTTCATTGATTCATGCATCCATTCATTCAAATTATTCGGGAGAGTATTCGGGAGAGTATAATCAATTTCCTAGTCCACGGAAGTCATGCTAATCTCCATTCCAACAATATAGGACCCCTCTTGCATTCATCTTGTGCTAAATATTAAACATCCATCGCCTCAGTTAGCAACGACAAACAAGTACATTTGACTTTAAGTGTTTCTTTTTAAGGTCTTATAACGTTCTTTCCTTTACAGATCTCTTTCAAGTGAACGACATTTTCTTTCGGAGAACTTCGTTTAATTTGCACTTGATGTGAATGAATACCTCGCGAAAACCTCCAGCCGATCTTTAATGGTTATTATAATAAATCGAAGACCATGGGAACAGGCCGCATGGGATAGTATAACCACTATAAAGAAAGAAAAAACAGATGCTAGTACAAATCTTCAGGGATCAACTCAACAAACACAAAATGTTTAAGGTAAATCAATTAATATAAGGTAAATTTTAATTGACATACATAAGTTCATAGACGTTTCGAAAGGGTTCCAGCCATCGTTAAACATATTATTGTCCTCTCAATTACCGGTCCTATCCCAATATTTAAATCCAATGTACCTGCGGTCTAAAAGTGCTTCACACACCTCGCCAATGTTTTGTGTTTGTTTGTTTGTTTGTATTTGTTTGTATGTATGCTGGTTTGACTATCTGCATATAATCATATGTAAACATTATTCCTATCAATACCTCTGTCAAAATAAAACAATCAAAGAGTACAATTACTTCTGCACACATGCTGTTGGTGCTTTCACAAACGATTTATCGGGTTATCAGTTTGAAACAAAGCTGCATTATAATTAACTCTGATATTTTATTTATTTATTTATTTATTTGTTTATTTATTTGCAGATCATGACATCAGATATTCACGTCTCTCGCCTTCACAAGTCATATATACTGACTCTTGCTTCCATCAACACAACATAACCATCAACAATAAAATCATGGATTTTTCAACAACCAAAACATTTGGGAAGATGAGAAATAATTACGGAGGAACCTGAGAGCCACAATAAACTTTTAAAAAATGTTACGTAGAAGGTTAATGACCATCAGGACCAAATTACTTAACGGATGATTATCGATGTCAAAAAGAAAATCTTACTTGATCCCCAAGATCAGGCACTGTTTATAATCCAGAGTGACTTAAAGTATGTTAGTATATGACATACATACAGCGACAGAACACACATGAATGTCTGCACGGAGAAATGCGATCACGTGGTTTACGTCTGTTGTGAGAAGAAAGACGAAAGGTAAAAAGATGACAGCGAATCCACGGCGTTAAGATTGCTGAACTGACATCCGCATGTATACAAAAAGTTCATGAGCGGTTATATCCTACCATTAAAATGGTCTTTGATAACCAAATAAATGAATTTGTCGTCGTGAATTGAAGCATTATCTGGTCTTTTTTGTTTGTTTTGTGTTGTTGAGTAATTCCATTTCTTTACTGAATATTCAATAATTGTATTTCATGCGTTTTAACTGTTAGAAACAGGGCCTATGAACGCAAAGTATTATGCATAAAGAATAGATCTAATGACGGTTGTAAGACAGTTATTCCTTTCAACGTCTTTGTCGAGTTTTTCTTGATTGAAAAGAAATGCTTTTGTGAAAAACAATGTCTGAGAGCAGTAATATTCCAAAGTCTAGGTGTGGCAAGAAAGTGACTTCCACTCATTTCCTGTTTCAGAGAAGGAGAGAGATGGATCGAGGAATGTGGGTAGTACTGAATTCCGGTGAAAGATACTCACTCTCTCATTATTTATGTAAAATACTGTTTGATAACTTAAAATATATCGCTGTAAAAAAGAAATGGTAATAAGTCATTTCAACCAAATTAAACAATAAAAGAAGATCAGTCTTTATAAAACATATTTACCTTAGAAAAATGAGTTATGAATTGAGAATTATAGCAATCCTAAGTGGGTACAAAAAGGGCATCGGCTGGGTGTTCTAATGGCTCCGTATGACATTCAAAAATGAAAATGGTCCTGTTTCATGAATTTCGCCGTATGAGAAGTTTGTAGTTTTGGTGGTTCAACTAACACTAACAGCATATTCTGTATTATTTCGTCATTGGTTTCTGTTTGATACTGGCTTCGTTGTAGTATAGGCAGTGGCGGAGCGTCCATACAGTCATGGGGCGGATGCCCCCCCCCCCCCCCGACGGACTCAAATGGACTGCTGGCGCCCTTTTCAGCTTTTACCACTTTTTACTTATTCGCGATTATTGATTTTTTTTATTGCGCTCTCATCTACATACTGACATTTGTCACATTTTTGGCGATGACACCTATTTATTCTTCATTTATCTGCAAATTAGCAAGGCCAGGAAAGGGTCGTTTGCGGCGATCTAGGGTGTATCTTTACTCAAAAAAAATTCTGTACGCTCCGCGCCAACCTGTGGTGGCGCTCCGCTTAGATAGTGTCGAAAGCGCCCCTTCAGACCATTCTCGCCCCCTCTGACCAATACCCCTAGCTCCGCCACTGAGTATAGGTGGCCTTATGATCGAAATTTAGGAATGGATTGCTTGAAAATAAGGAAGGATAGCTCAAAAGTTAAGAAACTTTGTCCGAATAAATTGACTGCATTATTTATTCACCATTATAATACTAGAGCACTTGTCTTAACATGATGTCAAACTGAATGTTATGTTCTAGTTTCTCCAAGCCCTACGTACGTTCCATGGACAAACAGGGCTGTAATGAGAACATTCGGAAATGCCTTTCATCACTCCATCTGCCCTTCGAGACAGCCCCTACCTAAATCGGTCACGTCTAATAACCTAGCATCATATTTCTGACGTAGAAAATAATGCATGCGTAATTTACAAGTTCCACGAGACAGACACATCAGTTATCAGACATGACCTGAAATTTACCCCCTTTCTTCTCCCCCTCTGAGTTGTCAGGGTTGTCGACAAAATCAAATTGATGAACTCATCCTCAACAATCTTTCTCGGAATACAAGAATGATATGCGACAGCGAAAGTCAAGTTCTTTTTTTCTTTCTTCACTTTCTCAAATAAACAGTCTATGCCAGTATGTAAATGCTGCCCTCATTTTATCATTGTCTATCCAACATGTTTATCATCCGACATGTTTCCTTCATTTTGTTTGTTCGAGAACCTCCTATTGGATTGCTTGTAATTCCACCAAGAGATCAATATTATGTGATATTCAGAAAGAACTTGGTACTAGCCCTCTTCTTCCCTGTAAATACTGGGTAAATACTGAAGTAATGTTCAGTTCAGTTGGTACTGACAGGTACACTCGTTCAATGATTAAAATGGAGACAGCAATGGAGAAAACCCCGCTCACACCAACATGGCTTGTTATTCGCCTGTCTACACCAATGACTAGTTTGCAGTCATGTCAGATATTTTTTAAATATATAATACAAAAACCTGTTAGTGAGTTTTATTCTCATGATCTCATCGTCACACGAAAGAACACAGGATGGTTCTGTCCTAGACAATTGAAAAGAGAATAAATCTTGTAACATTTCCGCATGCTCTTTTCCATCATTTCGTTGGATACTGTTTGGGTACTGGATATATTGATTATGAAAATATGGCTATTATCGCCAATGTCATGCTGCCCTACCTTCAGCGTTGGTCCCATAGTATTACATAACCGACAGTTTCGTATTCCATTAAATCAGGGATTGGGGGATTAAAGGTGCAATTGAAGCATGCCTTAATCGTTGTCTTATATTGACCACATGTATGGTATTAAGGTCAAAATGGTCAATTGCAGTCAAAATCCAGTTTAGCTGACTCCTTCAAACCATGTGTCTCATTCTGTTTAATCCTCTTTAACGTCTGGTATATCTTTTGGAGATCCTACCCAGCTTATACCTTCAATGCGTTCTCTGGGTTATAAAACCTCGAAGTATTTGTTCCGTGCAACCTTTTGTGCGATTCACGTACGACCGCATAGCAGATTATCGTAACGGCCTGCTCAACAGAACAGAAGTTGTACATCATGAATACATTACCACCCTCTATAATTATTTCGTTGAAAACGTCATCCGTCGATCTGCTCACAAACCATACGCGGGGAGGGAAGGTTCAATCTCAGTGTGGGGTTCGGGTGGAGAAGTGGGAGGGTGGGAGGGGGGTAGAGGAGCAGTGGGTCATGTGACTTTCATAAAACGCGCCAAAAATTTGAAATTCGAAATGACGGCAAAACAAGGATTGTTTAGTTTTTGCTATTGCAAATTCTTGTTGGTATGAAACAGAAAGTCAAAAGTTCGGTTCCCTGAATGAGTTCCAAGATCAAACAAAAGCTATTGTTCTATACGACGAAACTAATTGATCAAAACCAAAACTGGCTGGTTTAACCAAATCTGGAAAGTAACAGGAGAAGAAGAAAAGGAAGCAATTTTTGTCCCCGGTTAGGATAAAATGTACAATTTTTTTTTTATTTTACACTCATACCATTTATCTTGAATAATGATGAACAAACTGAGGGAAAAATAATCATTTCTACAGAAACCTTAAGGTCCATAAGCCAAGCTCTGCTGACGATTCTTTCGGACACGAAGAGAATTTTAAAAAAAAAGTATGAGACGAGAGAAATAGAGCGATATATGCAACATAACAACACGCACGTGTAGACCGATAATGACGTCATTACACGCATGCGTACTAGAACAAACTACTACCAGCAATCACTTGAAACAGATGCCTAGAAAAGAAGAAGCATTGTATTCACTTTTATAGCCTAGAATTTCAAGTAAAGAGAGTATCATTGAATATCATAAATGCGAATTAGGGAAGCCAAATTTTAACTAAAAAATATAAAAAGAACTCCACTCCATCCCATCTTTGTTCTTGGTGAAGGGAGAAATAGTCATGACCACAGAACTTGTATTACTTACTGATACACATACATTTTGCATAGACCACTAATGCTAAGCGATTGACCTCTTCGAGGTCAAAGGGTCAAAGAGTAGCTGGCAAGGTTCACATTGAATATTCATTAGATAATAATTTATGTCAACAAAATGAATAGAAAAAAGCCAATAACAAAGTAATGCATTTTAAATTCTATCACTACTTTGACCAGTCAAAGATTTTGATGACATTTTCTTCAATGTCAACATTTTTAGGAATCTTTAATCTTTTCGGCTCCTGGTAGAGTATTCTTCTTCATAAGCATCTTTTTCTCTTGCTTCTGGCAAAAACAAAAGAAACCTTCTACTTCATTAATTTACCACTCTAAAAGTACCTTAAACTCTGCTACATGCTAGCTAGTTAGCGTTTGGCTAGTCAAACATTAGAATAATGGCCATCCTTCATACAGATCAAAACCCACGGGATACCAAATATCGGAGAGGCCACCATGACAAGAAACAAACCCAGAGAAATTTCCAGGATGGTTATGTTATTCTTCTGTACCAACGACAGACTTCATGAACTTTGAGAGAGTTAAATATACTGCCTTCCATCTATAGGCTTGGGAAAAGAAAAAAAAATCACCAATTGTGAAGCCATTGCTTTAAAACCTACCCAGAGATTACACCAATAAGTACTTGGTTCATAGCCTGAACAAATACATTTGTTCTATATTCCCAAAACCGGAAACCTCCCCCCCCCCACCATCCCGCCCTTACCCTCCTCCCAATCTACGGTGGGAATTCCGCATGTGTATATTATAAACCGAATAAACACGACCCTTTACCTCTACTCAGATATATATGTATCTTCCTCCACAACCTTGGCTGGCTGGGAACATCACAACATTTATCTACCGAGAGAAACAACTATTAGGAAACGATTCCATCTCAAAAGATACTGTTTGAACATGATTTCTGCAGTTTCCCAAATTTAAATATCTCATTTAAATTTTTGACACCAAATATGATAAACTGTCAAAGACTGAGTGCAAAAAAACAGATTCTACAATGAAAATCCATAAACATACGTGGAAATATTTGGCTTATATAACAACAAGGAGTGTATGACAAAAATCAACAATTGATCCAACCTTGTCTATTTGTCTTTGCCAGCATTTTTCAAGGCTTTCCTTAAAGAAGCAACATAGTCCAATGCCTAATCCTAAAACCTAATGGTTTAATACTAACAATGTATTACATTCCAGGTTTGACTGTTGAGTAGTATGGCATCAGCCAGTCACAAATACCTACAAACTTTATGTAATTTTTTATCAAATCCTTGTAATTTGGCAAATATTTTTAAAAAAAAATGATATATTACTATTCCAGGTTTGCTCTTCCAGGCTTTGGATGTTGTATTCACCAAGAATTTGTTTTTACCGAACTTTAACCAATGAGTACGGTCGAATACGATGAGAAATAGCATGGATTGTAAGCATTCAGATATGAACCAGGGGAGGGGGTGGCACACAATCCCCTCCCCCCCCAATAACACAGCTAGCAATTAGAAGTTAGCACAACCTTGCACTGAGACGTAGTTTGTAGTCTCAATATGCCTCAAGATGCACGATTGATTTAAACAAGTTGGGGTTTTTCTTATCTGGGGAAGTATGCTCACAGGATCCCTCCCTCCTCTCCCCCCCCATTCAATGAGTGAACTTCAATGACCCCAAGGGTCACCCCACTTCCTTTGGAAAACTCTGGATAGACTGCTGACACTGAATTTAACATGAATAGCAAGTGGTGGAGAATTTACAAAGTTGTCTTGTCTTGTCTTGCTATCGTTTCATTCATTCCGTTATCACTGTACAAAGTATGCAAAGACAAACAAGAAACAAAATGCTATGAATATTCAACAGAGGAATAAATTACAAAGCTTTCCGATAATTGGATAATTTTAAGAGACAAACAAGAAACAAAATGCTTTGAATATTCAACAAAGGAATAAATTACCAAGCTTTCGGATAATTGGATAATTTTAAGAGACAAAATAATAATTGTGATGCCCAAACATTTGAAATAACAAAATCATCTAAAAATGAAAATTTTGGAGAAATGTAAATGTTTGTACCAAGTTTAGTGTAGCAAGTGAAAAAATGTAATGATTTTTTTTAAAAAACAAAATGCCATGGCAACCGTTGCTAATGCTGGATACAAAAGATTGTGAACTTAAATATCAATACCGTGACGACAACATATACTAAAGACACTTTGAAAGAGCACAAAACATCAGTTATGCAGTGGTGTGTAGTAAGTCGTAAAGAATCGATAACATATTGACAACGCTTAATACTTCACAAATTATGAAGTCACACCGACCTTTGACCTGATCATGTGTGTCTATATCCCTTTTGAAGGGACAAGATCTAACATTGTCATGAACATATGGTCACAGTCTTGATGTACCCCCGGAGGTGAGGGAATCAAGTCTTGTTCACGTGCTAAGGTTTCTATCTTTGGCAGAGTTTTTCCTAAGAAAAGTTTAACACATGTTGACTTTAGTGATATGTGACGGCCAATACAGATCACACTTACAAAATCCAGTGGTATGTATTGTGCTCACCACCCCCCCACCCCCAACCTCCCCCAACCTCCCCCCACCCCCAACACCCCCTTGGATCTCTTCTAGCAGTTTGTAAATGGGACTTAACTGTAGGTAACATAATTTAGGTATGACAATGCAGTGGTAAAGCTGAAAAAGTTCATAATTTTAGTGTTTACAAAGTTCAACTAAAAATTATGTGGCAATTTAGAACACATACAAAAGAAGATATTGGACTGCTGATAGTGTTCTTTCTATGTCATGCAACACTCTACATGAAATGAAAAGGATAAAAAAGAAGTTTACTGCAACTTTTTATCTGTGCATAATATTTTTTTTGGTTTTTTTGTCATGTTGTCTTTTGAATTATACAGAATTAGCTTAACATGTTTTGGAAATTTTGGTTGCATCCATTTTTTGTCTTGTCAGTGTTTTTTTACATGGGTTTTGCAAAGGTGTACAGAGATATTGCACATGAATGAACAAATGACAAATGATCTTACAACAAGTGCTTTTTTACTGTATTAATTTTTTGCTTTTGTACCATTCTAAACCGTAAAACACAACAAAGTCAGTTTGGTATGAAAATTAAACATGCATAGCAACTTGACTTTAAAAAAAAAATTTGTGAATAAAGCACTTCAAATTTTAATTGGCCGATTAAACAATTTTATATCATACACTAACCATCTTTCTCTACCAAAGCTCAAACTTCATTGTTTCAGGAAAAATGAAAAGGAAAAAAAAGAACCCTTGCAGGCAAAAAGAGTGGGATTTCCCATTGGAGTGGGATTTCCCCTAAGAGTGGGATTTCCCCTTTTGAGAAGAAAGATGACATCTTATTTAAAGTGTCCGAGGTTTGAAATATTCAAACCAAAAACAATCAAATTGAAGAGGAATTTAAAAATGTGGATGATTACCATATCTCCTAATTTTCCAAAACAAATAAATAAAAGCAAAACTGATCAGATCTGAAATCAAAAATATGACAATAATTGTCAGGTAAATATTTGCAGCTAGCTAATAAAAATGTTTTCTATGGTATTAATAACCCAAAACATGGCTTTCTAATCTTTTGTCAGAGCAACCAATCACGTGCACAAATGCTCTTTTCTTTACACTCTTAGTTTAACGATTGTCGGTATCGACCCCCAAATTTTTGGGAATGCTGACACAAATAATTTGACATTGTCACAGAGTTATGACAGTTCCATATTATTCTTTGATACACTTTCATGTTACTTTGAGACACTCTCAGAATATTCAAATACACTTTTCAAATTAATCTGAGAAACTTTCACATAATTCTTGTACACTTTCATAACATTTTACACGCTTTCAACTTATTCTGAGACATTTTCATTTTATACCTAGACACCTTTGAGTTATTCCGAGACACTCTGACGTCATGCGGAGACACTGTCTTGTTATTCTGAGATACTTCCATATGATTATGACACTTTCAACTTATTCTGAGACACTTTCAACTTATTCTGAAACACTTTCATGTATTGAAATGCTTTCATTTTATTCTGAGACACTGTCATATTTAGGCAATGAAATGTCTCAATACTTTCCGAGTGACAGATTTAAAGTGCTTGTCGAAGTTTCAGCATTAGTGACCGTTATTTATAATTCTTAGCATATTCTTGGGCAATATTGATTTACCAATATAATCCTAGCAGCAGTCCTGACAAGCTCATGGGATCATCTTAACTTTCTAATCACTGTCGTCGATAACAGACTTGCGATGACAATGAGAGAAGAGTGAAGTATACAGTGACTCATGAGCTTCTTGCAGGAGACATCTCACCGATGAAGCTACGCAACACGGTTGATTGTATCGATTCAAAGGATTAATTAACAGGATTTTCACATTGGATGTGCAATTGGAAAGAATGAGATGATGAAAAATGATGAAAAACATTCAAGTACTAAATTTCCATGGCAACCATGAATATTCATCACAGCAATTATCCTAGAATACTTGACAGAAAGAGTAACCATTCTTAAAGTTATGTGCAAGAAGAGCGTTAGACTGGCTGGGGGATCGAAATCTCCGTTGAAAATTCATCTGTCATTTGCGAATAGACTACCTGACATACCAAATATAACGATGTGGTAGATAGAGCGAGAGGTGCTTTTGTAATGTTATTCATTGTTGACCATCCCAATCATACAACCCAGTTCATGACAAATGGGCAGAAATAGTGCAATCCCTTGCACCAGCATACTCGAATCCAAATCGGCAGAGACTGCCATCTTTCAAAGAGTACAACCGTTTATTGCAAACGACTGGGAGAGGACATGTTTCTATCGTTGCAGAGCACTTCGACATTCAGTTGCTATGTATAAAGAGGCAGAAGGACCTTAGCAAACATCTTTTAAGGTTGGTACCGTTCATTTGTACTGGATACATCCGTGTCTCCCCAAATGTATTTCAGTTCTCCTCCCCTTTAGTTGAGAATCTTGACGGGTTTCTCGTATGAGTATATCCTAGCTCGTTTGTTCTTGTTGATGTGGTCCAGGCCCAGCCAAGGTGGATGTCCTGTCATGAACAAGTTTTAAAAAAGCAGAAAAACATTACCTCCAAAACTCAGTTTTATAATTTAGAAGCAGATGGTTACTGAACAATGACACAAGTTTAATCAGAAGATCCAAAAACAGTTTGAAATACATTTTTAACAATATCAACAACAGACAACAGGTTGGAAAATTACACATTTTTGAAAAGAGCAACTAATTTATTGGATTAAACAAGATTTTACACTTTAGTGACATCAAAGTTACAAGTCATGCATGCTACCAACTGAGCTAGTTCATCTTGAGTTATTCAGTCATTAGTTTCATGGTGATTCATAGATAGCCATATATAATTGATAAGGTGGGCAGTGCCTTTGTACAGGTAAACCAGAATAAATGTAGGAAACATTACTCAAGATTATCGCTTTTTTCTTGGACAATGACGACACATAGTCTTAAATGAAGCCTTACACCTTTGAGATAGCTTTAAATTAATTCAGAGGGGAAACAATGATAAAGAAGCAGTGACTCACCAGTTGGAAGCTGTGATTGAAAATCTACCAACTTAACTTGATAACCGTCCTCTGTAACGAAAAAATGAAACGATCCAATAGGTTTAAATGTATGCTGTGAAAGGATTGAATAGGTTTAAATGTATGTTGTGAAACGATTGAAAAGGTTTAAATGTATGTTGTGAAACGATCCAATAGGTTTAAAGTATGCTGTGAAACAATCCAATAGGTTTAAAGTATGCTGTGAAACGATTCAATAGGTTTAATGTATGTTGTGAAACGATTGTATAGGTTTAAAAGTATGTTGTGAAACGATTGTATAGGTTTAAAAGTATGTTGTGAAATGATCGTATAGGTTTAAATGTATGTTGTGAAACGATCCAATAGGTTTAGATGTATGTTGTGAAGAGTAACAATTTAGAGCATCATCAGTTGGTGATAAAACAAACCTTCTTAAATTGAATAATTCCATAATTCCTTAAATCAATGAATTGAATAAATTGAATAAATCAATAAATCAATGAATTTAATAAATCAATTAATTAATTGAATAAATAAATACAAACATTCTTCTTATACATTGTCCTTTGAAACAAAATTGTACTTTACTACTTTTCTGTCATGAAGGGAGAGGTGTTGAGGGATTCTTGCTTTCGAAATTTCTTTTGCCCATATTCAACTAATTTGGTTTAATCATTCCTCCACAAATACCTTTCTTACCTTCATTGATATACCTCTGTCTCCCCATGGCAACGATTGCAAACTTAATCTGCAAATCAAAGGAGATGTAGCATTAGAAGAAGGAGAAGAAAAAACAATTCTTACAATCCCTCTCAAAAACAGAACAGCAGTAAAATGAGCTCACACATAAAAAAGGCTTAATTACCATTAGATCCTCAGGACACTTTTGACTATTTCCTTGCAAACATTTATATCAAGACACCTACCTACTCATTTTTAGCCCGAAGCTTTATATAAACCAATAATTTGACATTTTTCAATGATTTCACCTTTTTACTACAGTAAGTATCTCAGTTCTCTATTCCGAGATATTGGAGAGTTGGCCCGGTACGGACAATTTGTGATGGTCACAACATTTTAAGGTCACTCTATACATAGGATAAGTTTCAGCATTTAAAGAAAAAACTTATTTGATATCAGAAATTGGGGACACACATTTTCGTGCATCTCTACATAAAACTGTTACCCGACATTGACAAGGACACGGACATATCGTATTGTGTTTAAGGCCTGCTACACCTACATCCCATCCATATCGGCACCTAACATTGAACCTATTGTTGCTGAAAGTGACCATTTAGTTCACTGATGTGATGAGGAATATGAATCAAGAAGCTAACTACAGTCCCCAAAATGGAAAAAAAAATCTGAAAAACGTCAAACCGGGACGAACAATATGAAAACCTTTCCCCCATATATTAATAATTCTAATAATAAAACCCTAAATTTAAGGCCAGCCAGCTTTACTGTCACTGCGAGGTGAAGAAGAAGAAGAAGCATCTGTCCGAATTTTGTTCTAAAAACATTTCTGTTTGATTCCTAGTTTCTTTTTTTCCTTGGTTTCCTTTGTCTCTTTCCTACTTTGAAAAGTGCTTTGAAACGCTGCATTGAGTGCTATTTAAATGTAATTTATTATTATTATTTTTAAAAACACAAAATTTCTCTCCCGAGTTAACCTCACAGAACTTTCACTTTTACACCAACATTAAAACTCACCTTTTCCATTTCTTTCTCAGAAATATCAAGCTGCTGCCTGACCTTGTCTTTGACATCAGTGAATGGTTCATCCTGGAAAGAAAAACACCAAAAAAGAAAGTGAGAGAAGGCACAAAAGTTTTGAAGTTACAGCAAGACATTCTGCATCGTAGAATCTGAAACATTTTGACCAGAGTCATAATAGTGTTACAACAATGACATACAACAATATAGCTCAAAAGATGACCTTAGATGGACTTTTAGCCTTCTGAATCCAAGAGAAGAAGAACAATTTGAGCTCTACTTTTGTTTCTATAGCTATTCTGTTTTTCAAGATATTCACCTAATGCTACTTTAAAGCTTAACTCCTACCTCTCCTCTGTTGGTTTCTTTCTTTCTTCTCTCCATTCCTTGTCTACTAATCCCACTAATCCCCTTACATCTATCTCTTTGTGTTCACCATGCTCATTGACCTGTCTGTATTTTGTGCATGTTTTTGTCCCTTCTGTTACTGTTACTTATCATTTAGCCTCTGAAGAAGATCCTGCTAGGAAACGTCAGGCCAACTTACTTTCACACATTAAAGCTAAACTGACGCTGACGTAGGCGCATCGGTGTATTCATCAAACCTGGTTTCATGCGTAGCAATTTATGGAGTCTGACCCAACCAAACCACCAGAAACAGAACAAACCCAAACATGAGTTTCCAAAAGTTTAAGCTTCTTAACATTTTCTCCAAACAATTAAAATCACCAGTGAAAGCAAACAAAGAAACGACTAAGCATTGACGAAAACTAAATTGAAAGATGCAGCCCTGGTGGTTTACTCACAATTTTAACTTTGATGTAAAATGGAGTGCCAAAAGTGTTAAACAATTCCTTCTGGAAGTGTGCAACAGGGACAAGAATTTCATCGGCTCCTATGCTTAGCTGGTCCATTGGAACCTCCTGAAGAGACAAACCCAAAAAAATATATATATGTTAACAATAAAAACTAGTATTTACAACATATCATAAAGGCATATTTCAACCAACAAAAAATCGAAAGGGGAGAGTTAAAAATAGTACACCCTTGTTGGTCAAAATTCCTTATCTTAATATCTTGTTTCTTGTGTGCTTGAATGTCAAGATAAAGCCTTCATACTCTACTCTATGGAATGAGTAATCTACGATGTCATCATGCCGTTATGTCCTTCAATTGTTTGGATTTTCCTATAATTTTTATTGACCATTTTGTTCACTTTCTCCTTGAAATGTGATACTTTTCTAAGGGATGCTCCTCTTAGCTGTCAAAGTACACTCTTTACATGCAAGGACTCCATCAAAAGTCAACTTCTTGTAAGATGTTATCGTCCTCTGACATGCCTTGTGAACTTATAATATAACTAAATAAATGGATTTTAAGTTAAAGATACATAATGCCAAAAACCCACCAGGTAGCCTGAAATTAGGCACACATATCAACTTTTGGTTTGTCTGCATACAACACAAAACACATTACACTAAATTTGTGGGATGCAAAAATCAGAATTCGTTTTAAACAGTTTCATTACATCATCAGTTGAGTGATCATAACCAACTTGATAAATGCATATCAAGTTAAGTTTGGATATTACACGAACTGGTTTAACAAATGATGCAATTTTTACATGCAATAATAGAGTATTTTAATATGTACACCCTAGAACAAACACAGTTGGAATTGCAGACTAACAAAGTAAGTACCCTTGAAGAAAGTGGTTTGTCATTTACCAATGGGGAAGTATTTACTTTTCCTTACCTACCCTGACCGAATCTCTTTCATTTTTCACTGTGTACTAACCTCTATCCTAAACGTCTTGGTCGTTGAGGTGTTCAACGACTCTATGAAGGCTTCCCCTGGTATTTGTGACAAAATTTTGTTACTTGTGAGATCTAATAATCTGCAATATGAGGGAAAAAGAGTAGAAAAGATTTACAGAGATGAAAACAATAGAGGTAACGTTGACAAAGGATCTTGGAGCAATATTCACATTTCCTGTTCTTCTTGTTTACCTTGTTTAATACATTTATCTTTTAAGGTTTTAATGCTGTTTTAACGCTTTTTAACGACAACACTGTTTTAACGACAAGGTTTTAACGCTGTAGATGCATATCATGCTTACTGCTCTTTTACTGACAGAATTAGCAGTGTGAATATCCTCTTTCTATAGTAAATAAAGTTCAGGAACTGTTCCAACTGTCAGTATTAGTGCTTTGATGCATGATATTAAAGTACAGTACAGAGTGTTACTAGCAATAGAAAACTCCCAACTAACTGGTTTCACACCCAATTGGGCCAATGTTTTCTACACTATACTGTCATGTCCTGCTTCAGAGCACTCGTAGTGTCAGTACGAGCAGTATGGATATAGTGTTTCTATCAGATAATGGGTAGGAACTGTTTGGAACTGCCAATACCAGTGCTTTGAAGCATAATACTGGAGGACAGTACAGAGTGGTATTAGCACTAGGAAACTCCCAACTCACTGGTTTCATGTGAACTCACGAATATTCATGAGTATTTATGTTGCTCATGAATATCATAACTGTCTCTTTGGAGCATAAGTTTTATCCATCACCCTTTGATAATTCTTTCTAAAGGTATCTTTTCACAAAAGTGAAGACAGTTCCCATCCAAATCGGTTCTATATTCCCCTCCCTTTGGATAGTAGTATCATCAAAAAGTCAACATTTTAGAAACGAAAATATCATCATAAAACAAACTCTTAATCAAATGCATTTACAAACATTTCATACCAAATCTGTTTCTTTTATGTAACTGTTTTGGTGTTTCCACCTGTGTGTGTAGTTTCATGCAATAGGAGGCATTGCTGGTCTGACTAGATAATATCTATACTTTGATATTCATTCAGCCTAGCTGCAGGGGATTTTGCAGCTGCTGTTGCTGCAGCTTGTCATATTGACACTGTGTCTAAATGACATTTAATGAAGGTCAGACACTAATACAGCCGGCATGTGTTTGCAGGTATGAAACGATGCTACTCGCTAGAAATGTTTGATGGGAGTAAAAGCTTCCATTTTGTTACCTAAGCTTGCCACTGCCTCTGTCTGAGAGTTGCAGGCTTCTGGCAGCTGCATCTAACAGTTGTTGGACAGTATCTGTTCTATTCGGGTATAAAACCAGATCCTGAAAGACAAAATGAAAAACAACCATTGTCAACTCCGGCTGAAAAATTTGTTAAAAGAAAGCAAATTTCTGCTTCACATGACTCTTTAGCTTAGCAAATCTAGGGTACCTCCTAGTCAAAGTCACTTTCAGAGTTATACTGAAGATCTTAGTGTTATGTAACATGAAGACAACATCCATGTTACTTTCCTTTCCCCTACATGTTGTAACTAGTGGTAGGCTATGACCCTATACATCATATTGGCATTAACAACATTCACATTGAAAATTACTCACAACATTTGCTGACAGACAATACCCAAGTTTCTCTGCTTAGATCTGCAAATCGTGCACCTAGCAGGTACATTTGAGAATCAGTTTACACAGTAAGTACTCTCTCCTGAGAAATCTGTTACAAATATTTATTATTTCCTCTGATTTAAAGAACAAGAAAGACAATTTCAGGTTGTCTCTATCGATGCAATGTGTTACAACAACAACAACAACAAAAGGGAGAACTTTGGAAGAACCGTAAACACAGATGAACCTTCATCTGACTGTCAGATGGAATCTATCAAGTGAGAGAAGTAGCGGGGTTAGGTTGTGCTAATTTTTTGGTAAAAGCAAGAAAGGGGCTAGACATAGTCTAAATATCCAATTCAAAGGTATGTGTACTCACTTCCTCCTTTAACTTGCTGTTGACCCAAACACATTTGAACTGTTTCTTAATCTCCAGTTCGTCTATCTTGATATTTAGCTGTAACAAACAGAGATGTTAGGACAAGGTATCAGAGAAAGTACTGGGTCTTTAAGAGATGCAAAATTTGAAATATAAATAATCAGATGACTGTGTATCATAGACGCTCACAAAGTTTATTTATTTGACTAAGAAAAGCCCAAATCCACAGTAAATCCTCTGAGATAATCAGGACTAATTATGGGTGGGTGATGTGAGGATGAGGCACCAATTCTTGATTTAGTATCCCAGGTTAGGTCTGCAAACTTATATAACTAGAATTCTAAACCATCATTAGGTGAAGTTAGGTGTCAAAAATATGCTTTATCTTTTCCAATTTGAGGCAAAAAGAAACAATGGGGTGATCCAAGCTACGGGTCCCATTATTTACCTTCTGATAGTACAGCTTCTTGAGTTGCCTCGGTCTGGCAGGTGACAAGAGCTCCCTCAATGTTCCTTCAAATGTACATCTCAGTGGATTGCCAGGTGAATCCTTGTGCCTGGAATATATTACGAGGAGGAGGAGGAGTCAAAGATTGATGAACGTAAATCATCTTACTGAAAAAGACTTGACTATTTTACAGGTCTTAAAATGAGGAAGGATTTTAAGGATTTAAAGGATTTGTTAACAAAAAGGATGTTAGTCTTTAACAATTACATAGAAACAAGGAGACAAATTGCTACTTATTCTTTACAGCTAACAGAGAGATGCACATAGGCACAACAAGAAAATTCCAAATGTGTACAATTTGTTTGTTCTAATTCTATGGTATCTATGTTCTGAAGGGGAAACAGAAGCGGGGGCATGGGAAGGACCCTTAGGAGTTGACTAAGTAAAATAGACTTGGGAGGGGATACGGTAGATGATATGAGAGATACTGAACAGGATATAGGAAATTATGGAAGGGGATATGGGAGGGAAAGGGGAGGGCACTGGGTGGGAATTGTAAGGGGATTGAGGTGTGTAAGAGGGGAGGGGCAAAAATGGAGTTCATCTATTGACCAGAAATGGAGAAGCAGAACAATTGAGAAAACACAGCGCAGTCCAAATTTCGAAAACAAGATGCAAATGAGCAATTAATAAAATCCAACTTCCATCTTCACAGCTTGGTATATTTTTGCCCTTTTTTTTTGGGGGGGGGGGGCTGTCATTAACAGTGCTTAAATTTATTTATTTATCTATTTGACATAGAAGTTTATGCAGTATTCAGCGAAATCACACTGGACCTACACAATAAATTATCTTGTAATGCACAAAAGGTTGGTTTACATCGTCACAAGTCCTTCATTTCAGACTAAACCATTTTGATTAAACCCTGACCAAGCAAAAAGCAACAGGCAATTGCATTAGACTTTTAGTGTAATTTTCCAAGACTCATATACCCATTTCAGCTATTTTCACAGCAAATATTTAATACCGTCCTATTTACTATACATTTGCATCCCAAATAAGAAAAAATTTATAAAGTTATTCCATCTCTAAAATCAGTGATGCAAAATGAACATTTTTACCACTTACCCCTGACTCCTGAAGAACTGTAGTAACATTGGATCAGTATTCAAGTGTTGCGCTACAGCTTTGGACACCTAAAATAAGAATAAAAACATTCATAAGAATAAAAATTCATAAACAGCACAAAGCGAGGACACTTGGCTCAAATTTGTACATGACAGCATTTCATGAAAAGAGTTTGCAGCAGATTTGAAAGATACCTTTAACAATTCTTCACAAACACCTTTTTCTGGAATTATATACATTCTTGCAAAGACTAGAAACGTTTGTCTTCTTTCTCTTTTTTCAAACCAATACCTTGTTTTACCAGCACTAGTTTCCTTTGACGTATTCGGCACCCCTGGTGGGCTACAGACTCCAGAAGGGGAGAAAGATAAATCCGTTCACAAACCTGATTGTAGAACATTTTCTGTGACAGTACCAATGTGAAGCCAGGATCGCCGGGAATGTTCTTATCGCAGAAAGTAACATCTACACGGTAGAACAGATTTCGGAAGTAGTCTTTGACAGTAGGCAATTCAAACTGGTCAAATTCAAGGTCATCTCTGCAAAAAAGAATGGTTCAGTTTTAATAAACAATTACAGAGTTAGTTTTGAAATATTACTGAGGGTTACTTTGGAGCAATAAAAGTGGCCGTGAAATGATTAATTCTGTTACACGTAAACTCATCGCGATTACATTGATAACTTCTTCTCCTAAACTCATCGTTGCCCTGTACACAGGACAGAGGGGTTAAACTAATTGTCACTTTCCAAGAAACCTGGCTGTGGTAATGATAATATTATTAAAGGTATAAAGAAACTGACCCATCGATGCTTCCAAAACTTTGGGATAAGAATGACAAAAACAAAGCTGTGCTGTGTGTACCTCTGCCTCACTACACTGCCAATAACCAGGTAATGAATCAACAACATAATCGAAACAGTTAAAACCATAGGTATGAAAATAAACTAGTCAACTCTGAGTGCAAAAGACGAGGAGATTTGCCAATCAAAGTTCACTAGGGTTGTACAATTTCACCATTCATATGACATGAGTTGTCGATGCAGGTTTATGACAGAGTGGCCTACCAAGATTAAACTAGGTCATTGGTATTGCTCAAAAGTATGCTAGAAATAATAATCTATCTAATAATCATCTAGGTTCAAACATCCACAAGTATTTTGCTGTCACCCTCAGACCATTCCCATCCTTCTGACACATCTCTTTCTTGTCTAACGTAACACACCTCAATGTCTGAAAATGATTCAAATATGGAAAAAACATTTTTCAAATTAAAAACAAAATGGCAGGTAGACTGGTGTTCTTTACCTCTGGAATACAATAATATCGCCATCCATAAGCTCCTCCAGGCCCTTATCTAGCTGCATGGAGAGATCCTCAATGCGTTCTGTTAGATTCGGTTTCACCTCCTGAAAGAAGAAAATCTCAACAATCTCAACAAAGCTTGTCATATCTTCAAACTTTCTTTAGAGTTTATTCAACAGAAATCTTTCAAAGTCATCCTGAAGAAAGCTCTACTCTGCCGCAGCATTGCTGGGATGATACTCGAGATGTTCCGAGCAGTCAAGAAGTGGTATACAAAATACAACATGGGCTGAAAGCAGTATTTCCAAACAGTCTAACAATGAAGGTCCATTTTCATGCTCGTTATGGCACAAAGAACGAATGAATGGTGTATAAAGTATACCCTGGACTCCATGGAGATTCTTATATTGTGCAGCATGCAATACTATTGATACGCATTCAGGTAGGATAAAGGTAAATGTCTTTAAACTGTTGCTTGAACTGTTGCTTTAAATCTCCCAAGCTAAACGTTGATACCTTGGATGTGTGAACATCTATGAGACACTTAAATACTAACATTTCATAACATAACACACTGTGTTCATGGATCTGCAGCAGGCCAGGAAATCTCCCGCTACAGCTTTATATAATGCATTGGGTTGTTACTATTGTCGTATAGTGATGTCAAACCTCAGAGATAATTACGTCAAGGGTATTTCTCCTACTCATGTGATAATCATTGTCCAATCATATGCGTGTTCTACGTGACGGGATTCCGAGAGTGCAAGGTAGGGGGTTGGAGAAGAAACGTGAGGAAGGACGAGTGTGCTTGTAAGAAAGGAAGAGATATGTTTTCTTGGAAATAAATCAGAGTTATAACAATTAAGAGGGACTCTTAGTCTACTTTCTTAGTTTGGCGTCGACAAAATAAAAGTACCCCCAAAAACAGACAAACACATCACTATGCAGCCTACTGATCATGCCATGTAAGAGTTACAAGTAACTGAACATTAACCCGCAATTAAGCCTTTATGGGTTCAACCACACATGACTACTGCTATATTCACACATCAGTGGATATAAACCCCTCCATCCAACAACCAGAATATGTGGTTCAACAACTAGAGAGTTACTTAGATCCTTAATCCAACAAAAAAAAAATCCTGCATCCCTAAAATATAATGTAATACTTTCTGTTTAATAAATTTTTAAAAATTTTTAATTTTGTGCCTAATCTTTCACACGGCAACCAGCTATGTTCCATGCAGGGCCCTTGCTCTTATCAAGTGCAAAATGTTCTTACCTCATAAAGGGCAAGTGTCACTTTATCTGAAAACCCAGCCTTCTTCCTCATAGTTGGTAGTAATTCCTCTGTTGAATTTAACAGGGCGAAAATCATTCAATTCAGAAACATGAAATTTCACATTAATTTTCTAATCTGTACAAATATTCATCCTGAGTTTTCAAACTAACGTACAGAATATCTATATATAAATATAACCCCAAAATAAAAAAGGGTTAGGAAGAAAGTCAAAACTTACTCGAAATCATGTTTAATTGTAGCATTTATTTCTTTATTAAAATTAACGATCATCTTCAAGATAATTATTTTGACAAAAGAGTGAAAGTAAAAAGTTTTATACCAAGATCAGCTGTATTTTTCCTTTCATCAGTATTATTTTTTTCTTTACAAAACAACTTCTGAAATTCATGTAATTATTTGAACTAACAATTTTAGAGCATACTTAATATGAAACCATTCCAAGTCAAGAAATAATGAGTAAGTTGCATATGTTCTTCTTTGTAAAGAGCTGTAGGGCACATCTTGACTGATCAGAGCGCTATGTAAATTTGGTGTTTTTGTGATTGAAGTAAACACCTGCACTACTACATTAATCTTCGCTACCATGCTACAAGTGACAAGTTTTATCGATAACAGCATAATTGTGTCAGTGTTGATCGTATCGTCTCTTACTGACGGTTAGCAGTCTCTATCATACTGTAATTACAGAACTGGTGCCCTCAAAAATAAGCAACTGTCAGCGACATTCGTTTTTTTTTTTTTTTGTAGAACAAGACAAATGGGAAACATCGGGGGAAATGCCAACTTCTGTGAAATGACTAACGGTGATTTTGAAAGATAAAAGTTTCATCTTAGGAGGAATATGCTTACGTATTTTAGTTCTGATGGGAAGGTAAACGTGACCGACGTAGGCAATCTGTTTAATGGCTGGATCGTAATATTTGAGGAAAAGTAGCACATCAGCTGGAGAAGAGAAATATGCAAAACTTGTAGATAAAATGAAAGCCAAAAAAACACGACAATAAATTTAAAGCATTTATTTTCCAAGTACTGGGGGAATTGGGGATGGTATTGAAATTTCTTTGCATTTCACATTATTACAATTTTTACGATGTAAAAATATCAGATTCCATGGTTCCCATTAAACAAGTGAAATTCCAGACCTTTTCAGCACCAAAACACATTACCCATTAACTTTATCTTGCACTTCTTAGAATCCTTGCTCCGATAAGTCATCTCATGTAAGAAGTGTTACAAAGATCATTTTTCCCTACTTTTTCCAGATTTAAACTGAAATATTCAAGGACATTCAATATCTAGAAAAGACGTTTTTCACATTTCCTACTTTTTTCCAAACATTTTCCCATTTTTTTCAGACTGCGCTAGATTAACCATTAGATTAACAATCTTTATTATGATATCTGATCCCTTCCAATGCTTGCGGTTTGACGATGCCCAGTCACGGGACTATACTGTGACAGCACTATACTGTCACATAACGATCCGCTGTCACTGGACCACACACAAAAAGTAAACATGATACTTACTTTCCTTGTCGAAGGCTTTCAGAGGATTGTTGGGGCTCTCAGCCTCTTGGGTCTCCAAGAAAATTTTCCAAACATTCTCACCATCGGCTACCTCCAATATCTATCAAATTGGCAAAATGGAGGAGAAATGTCCGACGATAACTTACAACAATAACAATTAAAATGGTAATTAATCGGTTGGCGGAATTCACAATTTCTCTGCATAGAATGAAACAACTATTCTTTTGCTTGTCATTATTTTAAGTATGAAGAATCAGATTTTCACGTTTCTTAATTTGCCCAGTGAGGTAGCACAAAAGGGTATGGGGTCTGGGGATTTCTAGATTATGGGCATTTTGATTGTTTTTTTTTTGTGTCTTTGGTCTTTCAAAGGACTTAGCTTTAAAGTAAGAAAGGAGTACTGTCAAAAAAAACTTTCATGAGAGCCTTCATGGCAAACTTGAGAGTTGACAGGATTCACACGGGGAGAGAAGGAGACGTACTGTTTTATTCGGGTCCTCCAGTTCTATCGCCGTAGGTCTACACGTCTGGTTAGTCCTCTGTGAGAATGGCCAGATTCGGATTTGATCCACTCTACAGCCGATGGCTTGTGCTAACATCTCCATCACCTCTGCATACCTTGCCTTCTTCAGAACACGGAAGTCCCTGCGAAGAACGAAACAAACCAATCCATAGAATGCAACGACGGTGATGTAAATGTTTGGAGACATCATTTGTGATGGAGCTATGTCAACTCCCCTGTTTCAAAGGGTTGACAGACGAGCCTAATTTTCTTCTTTTTTTCTCTTTTTTTGTTTTTGGTGGTATAACACTTTCTCGTGTTGGAAATTGCCGGTAGTGACACAATTGTGACAAAGCTAACGACACACTTTGTACTAAACAGTTGTAACGATGAGTCGAAAAGTGGTAGCACTGAGAGACTAGCTTTGGATCTTATGCCACAGAATGACTGCGTAAATTCATCTTTCAACTTGACAAACATTGTGTCAGCAACAAGTAGTATAAGACTCACTTGACATGGGCTCTGTCTCCATCGTAGAGGTCGTTGCCTTGGTAACCATAAAAGTCATCTTCTGTGATGACCTGTATGGTCATGTATAGATGTGCTTCATTCCTCTCCTTTCTTCTTTGGGCTTCTAGTCGTCTGCAGACGATAGAAGAAAGAAAATCAATTGGTTGTTAGAAGAAAGAATCTTACAAAATTGATGAATCTCACACAGAAGATAAAATATGAGAGGGGGGGAGTTAAAATTAAGTTAAGTGGGGGGGGGGGTTTAGGTGTTGGGGAAGAACATGGTTACCGGCTAAGAATTTAATATCACTTCCATCCTTAGTTTTGAATCCTCTACACGGCAGTGTCTCTGTCATAGGTATAAAGCACCCAGGTTTGTTCCTCACAAAATAGAGATAAACAAACATTCATGCTAACAGTGTCACAAACGCTACTCCATATTGTGACACTGTCACAACTAAACCCTCCCTTCATCTGACCCAGGGGTTCCCTAACTGGGGTGCATGAACCTCCAGAGGGTGCGTGAGTCCATCCCAAGGGGTGAAACGTTTCTGAAAGTCAAAACTAGAGTACTTTTTGTTGAACTGAAATCTTATATATCATAGAATTTAGTAATGTACAATAATCGTACCTATAATCTAACTCTTTTTCGCGTTCCATACGCATATGTTTCCATATTAGTACCGTACCGTGCATGTGATAAATAACTGAATAATGAAACAGACACAGGCCACATGACTTTGGTGAAGTTGGTGTACGCATGACAGTATGATATTACACTATGAACTTGATCTTTTACAAAGCATTGTTATGCGTATTATAGTATAATAATGACTCAGATCGTGTCTCGAAAAGTTGGGGGTTTGTGGTCAACTCTGACATCCACAGGTGGTTCGTGGGGTGATTAAATAAGGGAAATCCTGATCTAACCCCTCCCTTTAATTTAAAGTCCCCGCCCAACTTGGGTTTACGAGGTTAATTGAAACTTACTTCTCCTCCATTAGCGTCTTCTTCAATGTCTCCGGTATATCATTCTCACTGACTGCTTGGAGGATATCATCTAAAGGGACGGAAAAGAGATACAA
This sequence comes from Apostichopus japonicus, assembly GCF_037975245.1. Taxonomy (NCBI): domain Eukaryota; kingdom Metazoa; phylum Echinodermata; class Holothuroidea; order Aspidochirotida; family Stichopodidae; genus Apostichopus; species Apostichopus japonicus. The sequence continues at coordinate 9,905,675 of NC_092579.1, forward strand.
ATAAACATACCACAGAAACTATTAAGAAGTTACAACACTGGAGAGAAGAAACATCAGTGTGCGAATTTCAAGCACTCTGAATAACATTTACAACAAATGGTCGGTTTCATCACACCTTGGTGAAAACGGTGGTGGTCTTAATGCCAATGGACTATGGTGAATGCACAGTTAGTCACTCTGACTAACAATACAAAACAGTATATCAGACAATATATAAAAGAAGTAGTTTTGAAGCTTCATAAAATATGTGAAACGACAAGTAACAAGTGAGAAGGGCTTGATAAGAAATGTGATTGATCGGTTGAGACCGTACGATTAAAACCAGGATTGAGGTGGACCAGCATCAGTGGAGTAGGAATGGTATCATGAAGGGGGGGTGGGGGTATGGAAGAGCAAACAAGTGAGAGGGCTTGATCAGAAAGTATGATTGGTTAGTTGGGTGGGACAGTATGATTGGTTGGTTGGGTGGGACAGTACGATTGGTTGGTTGGGTGGGACAGTATGATCACAAACAGGATTTAGGTGGGCCAGTATCAGTTGAGTACGAATAGTATCATGAAGGGGTTAGGGGGTAGGGGGACGCTTAGGTAAGAGCGCGTGAAGAAGAGAGTGACAACAAGATTTGTGAAGGTAGAGACTGGCTAACTTACGTTTACAGCTGTCTCTAATATACACCAACATGTAAGCATTTGTGCAATTCCTGACCATCAGTTCCTCGTCATGGCCCCCAAAGTTATTGTCTATGGCTTCCTTCTTGGTACATCTTGACACAACATCGTCATCAAATTTGCACCACTGGAATAGTAATATTAATAAATAGATTTTAATCATTTATCATTGACATATCATTAACCTCGTAACACATTTGATGTAATTCATGAAAGGTTTGGTACAGTTACTGGCATTTGTTCAACGAATTGTCCAAAATAATTTTACTGCCGTCTAGAGACTAGAATTAGAGGCCTTTCTACCATATGGCATTTGAAAACAAACATATTTTCATGACTTGGGCAGCATATCAAAAGGCACATTACTGCCTGAACTTTTGGTCACCTTTTAAATTTGGTTACCATGGGAATTTAGCAACAGCAACAACAACTAAGTGGAAGATAAGTTATCATTGTCTAATGATTACATAAACTGTTTCTTTTTGGTTGACAAATAAATATCTTTCTTGGGGATGGGAGGGGGGAGGGGAGGGGCAGAGTGGGAAGTGCTATGACAATTTATCTTTCTGCTAAACAATGCCTTTAAATTATTCCAAGGTGCATGTTTCTTTATATATAAAGACAGTCAACTCGTATTAGGAACTGTTACACTTGCATGCATTCTCTGCTCCTTTGTGCAATGAAATTAACTGACCTCCATTGCATAGCTTGTTTCATTTTTATTTTTATTTTGCTTCTGTTTTTGTGTTGTTTTGTTATTCTGGCATAAACAACTAAACTACCCACCTCTATAGAATACAGAAATTTCTTGAAAATGATTGATGCTACATCAGGCTTTAATTTCCACAGATCACATAAACTTTCAAATATGTCCAGTAAACCATGGTTGGCAGATGTCATCATTGACAATATTTACAGCTGTCCTTACAAGAGTGAGACCTTGAAGCAAGAGACAACAATTCTTATGTAAATTCTGTTACATAATGTACACAGAAAGCACGAATAATGAATTAGGTAGGCTATGTAATTTGCACATACTTTCTTTACTAATAATAATAATAATAATATTTCCTTTTATATAGCGCTTTATACCAGCGATAGGTCACAAAGCGCTTTACAGACGTTATATTACCCCTGGGCAATGATAACTTGTCCAAGAGACAATCCCTCCAGTCGGCAGTAGTTATATACTGCGCCCAATGACAAGGTTACCTCACAGGTACCCATTTAACCCCTGGGTGGAGAGAGGCAAGTGAGATAAAGCATCTTGCCCAAGGACACAACGTAATGAACTAGGCAGGGTTCGAACCAGCAATCCTTGGATCACGAGTCTGACGCCTTAGCCAATTGGCCACCACGCTCTTTAGCATTGGTTGGTGAATTCGTTTCTTTTGGTGTCAGCTGCAGAAAGTTGTTTTAAACATATAAGCAATAGTTCTGCAATGTCTTCATTGCTTTGGCCTTTGTTCTTTTTTTGGGGTATTTTATTGGTCGTTTGTAAGTTGCACCCTTCACAACAATAGCACAGTGAATAAGGACTCACCTGTGGCTTTCCCTCTGTACTTGTGTTTATAAAGCCCACGTAGTGACCCCCGTGATTATCCCCGCTGTGCACAAGAACTGAGTGAAGGGTGTAGTCTGCCGGGGTGTCTTCTGGGTCCTTCAGGAAGGGGTCAAGGTTCAACTTGGAGGGAAACTCATATCTTTTGTTGGAAAAGAAAAGAAAACACGATGCATTTCCCTAAGATAGTTATATTTGTACATAATATCAGAGCCATCGTTGAAAGGTAAAAAATCAGTCATGTTCCAGTGAGAAAAACCTCGTCTTCTGATAAGAGATCAAATGTTTGGTGGCAACATTCCATATTCTTTCGTTGCTAACAGCAAAAACCTGAAATGTGCATATATGACTGGTACATTGGTTTAAGTAATTATTTTTCTGTGCTTTGTCCATGTGATACACGGGTAACGATTCGTGCTCATTGGTAATATAAGTGCAGTAAGGTCATACCAAGGTCAAACCAACAATAAGCCTATAAATCAGCAGGTTGTATTTACAGAATACTCTTTTAACCTAAGGTTCCTACATTGATCAATTAAAGGAAACAGCTCCAAAGTCACATTTCTCATACATGAAAGTACTTTCTAGACAGACATTTAAAATGAGTAACACCATTACAATGAGTGACAAAGAGAGATAATTAAGGCTTTCTTCAGCAGTAAAAACATTAGATGTACACCTTCAGACCACTGTTACAACATATCAGAATCTGCTACTTAGATAGAAAAGTGAAAAATTAAGAAAAGTCAAGCAGTGAAACCATGATCGCGAATATTTTCACTTCCTTACCTGTCGTTAATTTTGATATTTGAGTCTGTGTGTGGGTCGTACTGGAACCTCATCAGTTGTAGGTGCAGCAGAGGTGGAAAGCGTGTAAATATTACACCCTTAGCAGCTTCCTGGGGAGCAAAAAATATACATATAGATATATAGATGTATATATATTTATTTATCAATTTATTTCTAGTACTCAGTATTGCCCTTCTAATATTGCACACTGTAATTGCCAGAAAGTTTTTCAAATTACATCAAATTGCACATTCCAACCACCTGAATATTTCTTTCTGAAAAGCCTTTATTAACGTAGAAGAGGTTTCTAGTCAGTGACCAAACCTGAGACCCAAATTCTTTTTCTCTAGCTGACTGAGCAATCTGACTAAGGTGGTGGCAATCATGTACAATGTGTTCTTTGCTGGAGAAGATGCTAATAAATTTCAAGAAATAATACCTCTTTTGAAAACATACAAGCCCCCCCAAAAAAAGACATAAGAGAATAAAATTCAATGATGAATTCCAAATTGAGGGAGGGTTTGAAACACAGCACTGCTTATCAAGATATATCATTTTCACCATTAACCCTCCATTTCTCTGTCACATTATCTAGAGCTTCATGTATGCCTTAGTAGGGCAGCCCAGGGCATAGGTTTCTAGAGTCCTTTCCTTGCAAGGTTAAGGAAGCTTACAAACAAGCATACTGCTTACAGAGCACCATGTCACATATCTTGTTGTGATTATTGTTATCCCAACAGCCGCAACTCTCTCAAAACAGACCAAAAGCCCTCCATCCATTTTCTGGTTTGTCTGCATTAAATCATCGGGTTAACTGTATACCCATCAAACACACTGCACATATAAAGCATTCAAAAGTGCCTTGTCAGTTTGCTGATTTCGATCTGACCCGGCGCTACTCACCTGAAGACCGTTGTCCCCGGCATCGTACTTATTCTCTCCTTCTAACTTTTCTGTTGCTATGTAGTCCTTGAATGACTCATACACTACAAAAATAACATAAAAAAAAAAAAGAAACGGAGAGAGGTGTGAATGAAATCATGTCACATATCATGTCAAATAAATTGAAATATTCTAACAATTCATATTGTCCAGTAAAATTGGTCTCTACTGTGAATTTACCTACGACTCTAAGAATGGGAGTTTACCTAGATCCAAAACTCTGTCAGTAAAAAATGAGAATATTTAGTTTTTTATGATTTAAGCTTACCATTCTTCTTGCCCTTGATATTCAGCTGAACATCGTAGAACGGCTCCGACCTGATGGATTCGTAGTTGATGTGCTTACACTTAATGTACGACTGCAAGAAGAAGGAAAAGACACAGAAAACATTAACATATATCCACACACTCGCACACACACAATCACACAACAAGATGTCTCTTCATTGTTTAAAATATAACTGCTGTTCTCGATTTTTGCTCAAAAGTTTCTCTGAAAATAATCATCCCTGTGGCTTCCCGTCAATCGAATCTTACAGATTTCAATCAAACAGCCACGCTTTTATCATCCACCATGTGTTAACAGTCCTGAGTATTCATGAACCCAGGCAAGATTTGTACATAAGCAACAAAGTTTAAATTCCGGTTAAAATTCCACGATGCCTGTATCGTCCACAGCAGGAAATATTAACCCCGCAATGATGTAAAATTCACAGACAAAGAAAGAAAATGTTTTCGTATAAGAAACAAGGTTCAAATATTGTACAAATCGGTAAACTTTAGCAACGCCCTTATCGAACACGATAGGATGAAAACGAAGAAACAGCACATGTAGACAAAACACATTCCCTCCTGAGCTAGATCTATTTGTGTTATAAAAGGAGGACTTTTCGGAGAAGTCTTTATGTAGACCATCTGGTTGGTGTCAACGTTGTCCGTAAGCTTCATATCACAGACGACAGGGAGGGCCACATGAATTATGCAACAATATTAGAAAATAATGACTTCTAAATCAACCGTCTTTAACCGTACATTCAATATTAGATCATGTGCAAGCGTTATTTTCATTTTCTGAATACTGAAAAGCGACGCTCCTATAATGTGACAGTCGGTAGAATGATTCTTAAACCGACAATTTTTTTTTTTTTTCGCTTCTGATTTAATTTTTTTCAGAGCCCGAGAGCTTATTTATTATTTATCAGCCGGTCGTTATTTCACGTAACGATTTTCTCAAAATGCTTTTCATAAGCGTCCAATCAATCCATTCTAGAAGTAAGCTCTCCCTGTTTTAAAGAGGATGACATTAAAACATACAGGTCATACCTTGAAAATATCTGATCAAGAAATGATATTAAAGGAGATACAGACCCAACCATTATCTTTACCTTATATGAGAGATCTTTGTCATGAACAACTCCCCCCCCCCCCCCAAAAAAAAAACATCTAAAAAAAACAAAATCTAGATCTGTTTGGGAGATATGCTTTAAAAATGTACAATACTCGTGTCTGAGGGCTGTTATCTCATAAATATTTGATGTCATGGTGCAACTACTTAGGTGTGAAACATTTTATTTTCTCTTTGTTTTTCATTTCTTATTTTCAAATCCAGACCCACCTCCCCCTTCCCCCTCAATCTCTCTGGTCACTTCCCCACCCCATGACAGTTATAAAGACTCAATCTACTTACAATCATTTTGCCTTCAAAGACCTTTGGAATGATTCCTTCCACGCAGGTACTCTTCATTTTACTCTCAATGTTATCCAGGAGCTGGAAGAAGGAAAATATTACAAGTAATCTTGCTCTAACTGTACTGCTTTAAAGGGCTAATTTATAGAGCTGTATCCTTTCATGTGGACCCAGTCAATGATGGGAGTGTCCAATTCATAGAGGGTTCAATTCCTAAAGGGTCCAATTCCTAAAGGGTCCAATTCCTAAAGGGTCCAATTTCCTAAAGAGTCCAATTCCTCAAAGATCCTCAAGATCAACTTCACAGGGCTCAGAATTATGAGAGATATTACAGTGTTAATGCTGCCAAGGCATATTAAACTAAGTATTTCAGTCACTTTAACTGATGATCCTCAGATGTTTAAAGGGGCATTTCCAAAAAGTAATAAGTGTTACAGAAACACAACCTGGACTGATAGTGCAGTGTTTTGTAACAAGTTTTGTAACACATTCAAACTTAATTTTGTGCCAAAAGTAATACATTATAGGCCTCTACATGATGAGCAGAAAACATCATCAATTTAGCCCAAAGGGACCGGTCTTGTATCAAGGCCATGCAGTGTATTATTAGGTAAGAATAATTTACCTGAAGGGTAGCCATTCAGATCTCTGTCAAAGCAATTTGCTTACTTTACTTTTTGGCTTAATTTGCATATATTCATGAGGGCATGAATATACATATATGCATGAGATAATAAACCATGCATACTTACTACTCTACAGAACTCTTGTACGTCATGCTGCATAAATGAATCGAGTGTTTCCCAACTGAAAAGACAAAAGTATGCCAAAAAAATAATCGTTACCAGATTAAACCTCCTATTTTCTGGCAGACCTTTTATTGAAAAGATGTCAAATATTTGATGTTAAATTTTTAAGCAATAATTTGCCAATAACCATTTCCATTAATTGGAAGATGCTAAGGTTACTCTATTATAAGCCAGAATGTTTGTGATTAATTTCTAATTTTTAAGATCTTTTCTCCTTGCAACACAGAATAGAAAGAAAACTTAATGAAACTTGCTGCAAGACTTCACTTTCAAACACAAGCAGTGCCTCTCCTAACGAGGAGGTGAGGACAACAAACATTTTTTATATTTGAACAGAAAATGCTACACTTCATACAATTTCTTGTATCCCACATAACACGTTCCAAATGACATGTGCACAGTATTGCTGTACAACCTACAGGGAAAAGGTTGGATTTTAAAGTTATCGCTTATTATTTCGATTGTGTAAAAGTAAGTTGGCCTGACGTTTCGTTCCTAGCAGGATTTTCTTCAAACGCTAATTGACAAGTAACAGTAACAGAAGGGACAAAAACACGCACAGAAAACAGACAGGTTACTGAGCATCGTGAACACAATGAGATAGATGTAAGGGAATTAGTGGACAAGGGATGGAGAGAAGAAATTTATTTCCATTATCACAAAATACATAAGTTGCTTTCAATATTAAATACATCATTTTTTCAGATGATTTTATTTCTTTCTTTAGGCAAAGGTAAAGTTTCACACTACTCACATTAAATAAACCTGATCAAACTGTAAATTAAAACATCATTCATGCATCCCTAGTTGTCATGACATAACACGTTCCTGCGATCATGCTCAGAGGAACTTGTGAGAAAACAGTCAAACCATATCCGAAATTACTCTTCCTAAAATGAAATTACATTGATGTTTCAGTTGCTTTGCAAGATAAACATACATCACAAGAATGTTCTCACATATGATACTGTCATATTATTCGGGACTCTGTGCCTGATTGATGAGGAAGACTTTATATTGTCGATATTATTCGGGACTCTTTGCCTAATTTGATGAGATGGACTGAAACTTTCAAGTATTCTTTACATCTTCTGTCTCATTTATTTTTGTCGCTATCACATTTCGCAAAAATAACACCATTCTTTTCCCAGGGTGCACACACTTTCCTTCTGGAATAACCTGACCTTTAAAACTTTCCCCAGAGGTATGTTAACTTACAAGGGATGATAAGAAATTAATATCACCATGGTAACAGATAGCCTGTTAGGAGAATAGAGCTATGATGTTACACAATTACACCACATAGGATTTAGGAAGCAGTAAATCTTAAACACACTGCACTTAAAAATGATTCTACCAAAGAGATGTACAGGCTGCATAGGGAACTAGTGTGCAGACTGTGTGTTCATACACATAGTGTAAACTATCTATTGTGGCTGTGAGCAGTACATGCTACATAGGGAAACAGTGTACATGTATACTGTGTGTTCATACACATCTAGTGTAAACTATCAAATGTGGCTGTGAGCAGTACTTGCTACATAGGGTAATAGTGTGTAGACTATGTGTTCATACACATAGTGTAAACTATCTATTGTGGCTGTGTCAGCACTCAGCAGTAATGCTAAAGGATTTTCACCTTTTCATGGAAAACAATTTTCCTGTTTTTATGGAAAACATATTGTTGCACACCCTTGTCCTATTAAACCTGCATGTCCTCTGCACCCCCACCACAGTCCACCTTGTCAAATTTTCTAGTCTCTATAATTGCTATTACGTTTGGCTCCTGTGAACAAATGGAAGTCCTAGCTGGTATTACAGCTGTCAAATGAAAACCTCTGCAAATGAAAAGAACAAAACTGCTGGAGAACTTGAGTAAGTATGTGTAAAAGTGAAACCTTGTGTGTGCATTTTAATGTTGCTAATACCCAAACCAAGAAAGTGTAACCTATTTCCTTACGTTGAGAAGAAAAAAACTGATTAAACGATGAATAATTGTTGTTATCACTTTTAAAGTTCTAATACATTCAGCTTCTAATTTCAAGAAATTGAAAACTGAGATCAGACTATAGTCCTGTGAAACAGAAAACGGAATTTGCGAGTTGTAAATTAGTGGAAAACAGTAATGAGTAAGTGCTCAAATTAAAGTGATCGTGTTTCTAGATCTTACGTGAGCGTCCGAGTGGATTTACAAAAGAATAAAAAAATCTCAACAGATAGTTAGCCATGCATCTAGCTGACACTAATTGGAGCACAAATAGGCAAAATTGTGAAGAGTAACGCTCTTTCAATCATTCCTGATCTTACAAGGCATATTGTAATTTTGATGCATTGGCCTGCTAGATTGGGCACTCAAACCCTTCAAATCTGGTACCATTTCCACGTCCCTACAATCAATGTTTTGTCCCACAATTCCTTTCAAATGTAGATGCCTTGACCAGGCCACAACAATTGTCCCCCCTCTATTCACATAAAAATATGCTTACACTATTATACGCAAGTTTTTAAGGATTACTACAACTTTTATACCAAAGTGACATAAATATGGCATTTCCAGTAGATGAGCAGTTTGATGACAAGATTTCTTTATTATTCTCTCTCTGTCGAAGAATTATTTCAAAAATGTATCCGGCCAAAAAGGGGATTGACTTTCTAAGAGTTTGCTTCCAAATCGAGCCAAATGAATAAGTTTTAACTACTAGTAAAGATCGTAAACTAACTCTTCCCGGAGGAAGAGGGGGAAAAAATCTGGAATTCTAATTTATTTCAAGACATGGACTGATTCCTGATGTCACTGTATCAAATCTTACTGAAGCCAAAGAATAATTTAATTGTCAACTGGGATGATATATGTAACAGGTTACCATAGCAACAAAGACCTAAATGATCTCCCAATTGGACTGTAAAGAATATATTTCTTGTTTTTTTTTCTCTTTTCTCCATACCAGATAGTCACGTGTCTTCCCTGATTTGTAAAACATCTGTTCATTATCAAACCTGTTTTCTCCAAATTACTCTTGAGGCTTCGTAAGAACCTGCAGTTCACTAATTTCAATGCATTCCAATAAAACACTTCAAAAAATTAACGATGATTGACGATATCCACCCAAAGCTTTGGTGTGCATATCACGTATAAACAGGTAACTACCTGCAGAGAACAATTCATTGTTACGTTTGTTTCGTAGAAAAAAATTTAAAAGCTTATCGTTCCCTTTCTCATGTCATTCTAAGGAATTGTTTGTAAATGCTGCAACGTGTAAAAAGCATTGTAGATTACAATAAGAAAAAAAATAAAGAAAAGAGTTAACTTTCTGCTATGTCAGCTCAGTGTCATGCCCCACCTCAGAATTATAAAGAACTGTTTAGCCATAACCTAGCCATTCCATTCGGGGGTTTTTTTTTTTCTTTTTTCTTTTTTCTTTTTTTTTTTCTTCAAAAGGCCTTTACATACAGAGCTGCTCATTGTACCCAGTGTGGAGTATTGGATGCTTGTACTATAATTTCCTTAGATATCTTTCAATCCTTGTTCGTTTTGTTGTTTGTTTGTTCGTTTTGTTTGTTGTTCATTTTGTTTGTTTGTTTGTTTGATCATACACTTGACAATTAACTTTTGCAGAAAAAATTGCTGAAACTTTAAAAAAAAAATTGTTTTAAATGTCCACACATAACCAAACAAATCCTCAGAATAACTATAGATTCTTTTGTGTAAATGAACAGAAAGAACCAAGGTTCTTGGCAAAAAGAAACAAAATTTTAGAAACTAATTGTGTAGAGTGCAGATTAAATTTAAAGAAAATGATGTTCCATTCATAAAACGATCAAAGAACCTCCAAGATTGAAGAATCATAGAATCTGGAACCTTTTTCACAATGCAAATATTTGCAGACAAACAATTGTCTACAGAGTTTGACAAAACGAGAAGATTACATTTGTGTATACAAATTGCCATGGAATGAACCGAGACACAAAAAAAGCTGAAAAAGAAACATCCATGCTGTCCAATTTCAAGAGAAGAAGATTGACAACAGTTTCATTATACAGGCCCTCGGGGTATTTATTACTGGTGATGGTACCGGCAATGTCATGAAGGTAACCAAATCGTCGTCTGTAGCTAGAAAGAGGAGGGTGATGATGTTCAAGCGATACATTCAAACATCCTCGGAAACACGAAATACAATTAATCCTCGTCACGCTGCCCCAGGGGTTCAATTTATAGTCAGTGCAGTAGAGATGGGGGAAAAGTAATATCACGGAAGACACGCAAGAGCAAGAGTCAGACAACACAGTTGAACAACAGTTAGATATATGGAAAAGGAGGGAACCTTAAAGTGGCCATGACACGAAAATTTCAACGTCCTGTCTTTTTGTGATCCATCTAAGCATGCTCTCTAGAACATATATCAACCATTCTGCCAGTTAAAACTTTGATTTTTCCCTTCGAAATTGAGATTTAATTTACCCTCTTCGGGCTTGAAAAGTTCGTTCGGCTGAAAATTTTCCTAATCTCATGACGTCATGTGACGTCATGTTATGAACACGATTTGGCATTCGCTGATTCATCCAAACACATATCATACTTACAGTACGACAAGTGTACATAAATACACAAAACAATCGATAACAAGTCGGCACGAAATCAGATCGAAATTTCCCATGGAATGTCAGATTTAGAACCAAATGCGGCAACCAAAGTTCAAAGTGATAGTGGTTCTTCACCAGGCAGTGAAATAGGGCTATAATTAGAGTGCCCTTTCTCATATTCAAAGCAGAAAGTGAAGGCGATGATCATGCCAATATTGAACCGAACGTTGAGGGTGGACCTGAGGTGTTAGAACTGTATCAGCTCGAGTCTGTTAAACGAGCCGAAATTGAAGCTCCACAACATATCGAAGAACAAACCCGTTCGGAACTATTGCAAGGAACATACAACATGGTAAGAATTTATAAACGAAGCATTTAAAAACAAAATCCAGTCCATTTTGTGCATGTGTTGTTGGAATTCGCGGAACTCCCTAAACCGTATTGTGCGTTGTGTTACGGTGACTTACAACCCATATGTACAGTGTGTTGGCTATGTATTCATACATGTACAAGGCTAGCCACTTGCCACATTGGAGGTTTCCTGTTCTCCAATCGGGTCTTCGGAGTTTTTAATGTGGAATACTTGACAGAAGAATGACTCGTTTATGTCGACCCGTTAAAGCCCATTAGTTTTATTTCATAAAAAAAGGAGGGATCATAGTATGCGTTCGTGAAGTGTTCACTACATTCGGAGCTGTATACTGGCTAGGCCCAGTGAAATCGGCGCTGGTCTTTTGCACTAACTTGGTCATAATAGCCGTGTTTTTTTTCGTCCTTCGGCCATGGATGAAGGCTAATTGCATGGGTTATGATATTTATGCAGCCCCCAACAACACAACGGACCGGCATTTCTCTCGGATAGTTTACAACAGTTGTAAAACAAACTTGAAATTTCTAACGATATAGCATAATACAGTGGTTGTTCTCTCAGTGTAAATGTGCGTGTATATGGAACGGTATGATCGTCGCGCATCCGGTACATGCCTGGGCTTGGCACTTGTGTTCCTAACATGACGTCATCATTGTCTTGTTGTGAAATCGCATTTTCAGATATCTATTTTCGGATGCGAATATTAAAACGTTAATTAATAATTAGTCCTTGAGGTTTTCAAGGTGATGAGGATAGTTTTGAACATAGATTTTCTCATAGATTCAGAGGAAGTTACTCTCGATTAGTTGGATTTTTCGTGTCATGGCCTCTTTAAAGATTGAAACGATTCTGTGGAAGGTACAGAATGAATGAATGGATAAACAAACTCAAAAAAGTAGAGTGTGAAAGTACAGAATGAATGGGTAAACAAACTCAAAGATGTAGAGAGAGCAGTTTCATGCGGAAAATATCATCAAAAAATCCTTAAATGTCTCAACATTTCTGTGGGGGATGACATAGAAAAAGGGGTTGGTTGATCACTCAGTCTACCCTACCATATCCCCCCACCCCCACCCCTCTCCCACTCCTTTTTTTTTTACTGTAACAGTTAGAAACATTACATTCTTGCCCAGTAGGAAAGTTACTTGTTTTCTTTGATCCTTCAGTAATAACATTAAAACTCCCAGTAAACTACTTTTGGCAACATTTAGCAATTTTTGGGTTACCGCAGTAAAATTTATAGAGGCACTTACAGATCTAGGCCCTGAAAACCATGAACTTAACAATACTGTTAAATATTTAGCCATAAAGAAAAAATAAAATAAAACACTGTTAGGAGAGTTACTATAGAATTTTGGCTGGATAATCTTACCCAAATGACTTGGTGAGCTTCTTTGTGCTAACGGGCTTGTCACTGTGTTGTAACTCATAGAAGACCCTCTGCAGGGCTAACGGGACGCTGCGGCTTGAATCGTCATTCTCAGTAGGCATCAAGTAAACGGCCTGAAGGGGGCGGGGAGAAACAAACATAGAGGAATACATTGAATGTGATATTAAATGAATAGTCCAGGTCAAAATTTATTTTTGATGCATTAAAGAGGAACACAATCTAAGCATTCTGGTGAAATTTGCATTCAATTCCTATGAACCGTTTTGACATAATGACAGTAATGCGACGTCATTGTTGCACACTGATACATAATGTTTTGTTTTCCTTTGAAATTTACATCTAATTTTATATTCCACAATTGGATGCATCCATAATGTGAATGTACCATAGGTATTGGTATTTTATAAACTACACATCCGCTTTAGACAAACTAGTAACCCTATCCAATCTAGGTCAAATCAATAGACTGAAAAATAAAGTTAAATTCAAATGGATATGCAAGGAAAATTGAATCTACATTCTAGACTTATCCCTGTTTCAATTTCTTGTTCTAAAACTCTATGTGGCTAGGTTGTTCCAAGGCAGTTTTTTTTTTTTTGCAGGATAGACCTGTGTCTTTGTGACTTCTGAAAATGGACCACATGAGATAAGTGGTCTTCCTAGCAGGCATTCTTCATTAGATTCCTTCTCCTTTAACTATATTGACTTGTTTTTTTTTCACCCTTGAAATGCAATACAATCTGCATTATCGAATTGACAGCCAATGTACTTTGAGTTTAATCGAACCGCATGTTTTTTTGGGAGGATAAGTGTATTATTTCTGTCTTGCTATCTATGTATAAATTATTTATGAACTATCAAAGCAGAACAAAGGTAACTTCAGATTATTAGTCACTTCAATTGTCAGATACCTTCCTGGGAAATTCACCAAGAATTAGAAACTATCATTTTAACAATGCCTTACAGGTTAATGATTTTTACAATCTAGTTTCGCTCAGGATGTTGTTTGTATCTTCTCTTCTAACACACAGAGAAAAGAAAAATACAGCAATTTTCTTGAAACTGTCAACTTTAACAACTGGAATGTTTCCCATTTAAGGCAGTCTCTCACATAGAATGGAAGATATCAAATTATTTTCATATCTACTTGACCAAAAATTGCATGGACGAACCAGCAAAACTTGCAGTCCATCATTTTTGTTACTATTTTTACAGCAGCAGTAAACAATGTAGAGCTGTTTTCTTTGTATTTGTGTTTCCTATCTACAATGGCTGACGATGAGTTTTCTCAAAGCTGTAAAAATCTGTTAGATGCCTTCACAAAATTACATCCAAGAAGGAATATTGAACATTCATGTGTAGCAACGCATGCAACATCTGATGTGGGTTTTACTAAGAGGGTGCGACATATTTTGAGACTCACCGATTGTTTTTTTTCACTGCAGCAATATGAGCCCTTGATGATGAAGGAACCCTAAGTTTGCAATGTCTTTTCTGAGCTAATAAAGTATCATATTGAATTAAATGGGGACAGTCAGTGTGGTTTCTCACACATTCACCTAGTCATCTACAACTCAAAACCTTAACAGATTAGTGCTAACTGCTTATGCATAAAAGACAAAAAATACCTGACATACCGAGGCAACCCTAACACACAGACCTAAGGACCCTAACACACAGACCTAAGGACCCTAACACACAGACTAAGGACCCTAATACACAGACCTATGGACCCTAACACACAGACCAAGGACCCTAGCACACAGACCTAAGGACCCTAACACACAGACCTAAGGACCCTAACATACAGACCTAAGGACCCTAACACACAGACCTAAGGACCCTAACACACAGAACTAAGGACCCTAACAAACAGACTAAGGACCCTAGCACACAGACCTAAGGACCCTAACACACAGACCTAAGGACCCTAACACACAGACCTAAGGACCCTAACACACAGACCTATGGACCCTAACACACAGAACTAAGGACCCTAACAAACAGACTAAGGACCCTAGCACACAGACCTAAGGACCCTAACACACAGACCTAAGGACCCTAACACACAGACCTAAGGACCCTAACACACAGAACTAAGGACCCTAACACACAGACCTAAGGTTTTCAAGCCGTGCATGTGAGAGCCTATGTACGACTGTACTGTGCAGCAATGATTCTCTCATGCAATACAACAGTTGCATATAAATGTCTGCTACTAAATTTAATGGTAACGTCTGGATTTAACCCTTCAGTGGACACATGTACAAAATACTTTACAATGTCTCGCTAATCATGCAAGACCAAACACTCAGTGGGGGAGCTTTCCTGCCATTTTTATTGTTTTATGGGCTATGTTTCAACAGCCATCCAGGTCTCATGTAGCTTTGAGAATTTACACAGTCTGTAAGGGAAGCACACAGCACTGGCCACATTGCACAAGAATATATTGTAGATTCTAATGACAAAAACTTCTGAAGAAACAAGATGAAAATAAACTTAGAGAATCCTGCTTAGGTTAGAGGTAATTGACAGAAGAGCCATCTAGGAAATGTAATTCCTTCTCTCAAACAATCACCTTTTGAGGATCAATTGAAATGAAGTGCCTTACACATTAAATCACATCTAATGAATAATGCAAGAAAAATTGACATGCCGATATTGATATTGGTTATTTTGCCTTCCAGAATATTGATTAAAAAATGTTAGGGGATGACATTAGGCACAAAAATCATTTTTGAAAAATGTTGCAACGTTGTTAAGGCCTGCACTAAGGAGCAAAATTCATCATCAATTTACCATTTGAGGAGAATTCCATAGATTTAGCATTTATTCCATGCTGAATATCACACGCCAACCAGAATGGCTTTAGAAGACCATTATTACCACTCGAGTTTGTTTTCTCATTTCCGTGACTTTGACACATCAAGACTGACAATCTTCACCTTACATAATTTCTTTCGGACAGGATATCCATGGGGATCTTGTCAACATGTTTAATTTCTTTAAAATCAACATCTTACAGTAGGTCTGGCAAAGACTAACCTTTCTGAGTTTATTGGTAAAGAAGAGGCATTGAAGAAGAGAATTCATGTAGCATGTTGCTCCTTGGTTCTTCAGACCAACATGGCCGGTCAACTTCTTTGAATCCCAGCTAGAAAAAAAGAGTGAAAAAGAAACCGTCCATTTTTGCTTCATTGTGATTCAAATTATGGTCAGAACATGAGAAACAATTACAGTGGGAATTGGGAATGGTCTGTGTGTAAAAAAGAAAATTACTTTCAAACATCAATGACAGTGTAATCAAACAAGGATATCATCTCACATGTATGTTTCTATCTGTTTGTTTCCATTTTTCTTTTTGTCTTTTCTCCATCTTGAAATATATCCCAATCAATTAATTGGAAGGAATAATAAATAATAAATATTTATAGATCTCAACGTTTGCTAAACAAAATTTAAAGACAAGATAAGCTAGTGTTTACATTTTGCTATGGTAACAATCTTGAACATTTGTTAACTTTATTATAAAGAGGCTGCTTGTTTCCAAGTTTGTTTGTTTTTAAATTTATTTTTGTCTATTCTCTCCAGTTTGAAATCCACATCACAGTCAATTATTTGGAAGGAATAAATGAATATTTATAAATGTCAAAGGTAATAAAGAATATACTATAATAAGAATATTAAGCCTATAGGAGTAGAAACTGTTGCATATTTTGTGATTTCGTGTTGCAATTTGCCACTTTTTTTTTTTGTCCTTTCAATTTTGCTACGAGATAAGGAGTCAACTATTCCATGTATAAAGCAAACTGGAATATTCACTTTGTACATCATCGAGTGCTTTTTGTTGGTTTATATTTTAGTAACCTGTGGTACCTCATTCCAGGAACATGAAGCAGAAAAGAGAGATGGACCAGTCGGTAAAAGTTTCCGCTAACTCAGAACTAAAAGGTGTTTTATCTCAATGTGAGTAATGACTTCTGTGTCACTTCTGCTGTGACAAATCTTTTAAAAACTTCTACATAGACCAAGATCAAAAACATAAAACAGCATATGTGTTAGAATGTTTATCCATGGATTGCTACAAACTGAGTGGTGGAGTCCAACATGGGAATTGGTGGGAGGGGGTGGGTGTCCTTTGTACATAAAGGTGGTGATTTGCAAGGGGAATTTAACAAATCTGACCGATAAGGAAGGGAGGGCATTGACCGGAGGGCCCGGTCATAGAGGGCGCACAGTGTTAAGAGGTTACAAGTTCATTCTAGGCACGGTAGAAAGAGAGTAAGGTTGTGGGGGGACAGGTGAGCGAGAAGCGAAGTGAATTTGAAATATATTCCCATTGATCTGTGTGGTCTGTTCATGAGGTGCTGCAGTTCTTACCTGACTCCATGAGGAGCGTCGGCTGTCACATGAGCTTCCAGGATGATAGTGTCATCTTTAACAAATCCCTTCTCCTCGTCTAACATTTCCTGGACAAGAGTAAGAAAGGTATGAGAGGGTCAGGAATAATAATTTCAATTTTAATTTTCTTTATTCCAGTATAAATTACAAAATTTATAAATCGGACACATAATAATGATACACAAGAGACGTAAAATGTACAAGCATGAAAGCATGAACAAATACGAAATAAGATGGAGGATTAGAAGGGTTTTTTTTTTTTTTTTTTTTTTTTTAGAATGAAAGATTTAAAAAGGATTAAAAAGATTACAACAGAGATACTAAGAACCCATTTTGAATAAAAAATGGCGGCTCTGTAGAGAAATGAGTTCTAAAAAAGCATAATTCTAAATTATACCCCACTCAGCGGCATTTAACAAGTAATGAATTGTAGGCGACACACAGTATTCCACTGCACACCTTTAACACATTGTATTTCGCAACGGGGCAAAAAAATACTCTGGTTTGCAGACTGATCAGGCCTCATGCTTCCAGAGAGTTTGTAGGTTGTCGCAAAGGTGAAGGTCCTCCAACCAATGCATTTTTAGCTTCTTGCATGATTTATTTGGAGGGCATGACAGGGGAGTTTTACCACAGCTAAGCAGATTGTTCTCTCGCTGGACAACCTCGGTGCTAGTTTTGGTCGTCTGACCTGACATTTAGTCATCTCGGACTGCCGGACAGACTGCACAATCTTTCATGATCTTGATCTGTCTTAACTGCCACCTGTTTACATAATTATGTTTTGTGATGCACATATGCGGATGGATAAACCTGTTTAATTATGGCTTGCATGTTGTCCTATTTTCACTTTGTCACAGGATGAGGCAGATCAATACCTTAGAGGCCAGTGTTCTGCCCCTTCCCCTTCCCCCTCCCTTCCAATTGGCTTACTTGCCACAAAACAAACTTGAAATCAGCATTTTAGTAGCTTATATTGACCTGATGCATACGTTACTAGCCTTAGGCAGGCAACAGAACCAAATAAATCAATTCAGCAATCTATTTCACATGGAACTGAAAAACAGCAAGAAAATCGCAAGAACGGTTGCCATGGAAATATTTGCATAGATGCCTAAAATGTAAATATGTTACTCTGAGGAGAACAGTAAAGAGTTCATCTCAAAACACACTTACATTCCATGAAAGGAAGTGGCTGAATCCCCAATCATTTTCTTTGAAGTAGAAGAGATGCATGATTTCTGTGAATAAAAATTAGACAAAAGACATGAAATATGATCATTATTAAACTGATTATAAAATTAGTACTACCACTGTGGGTAAAAAAGAGCATATACGATACAGTATATCTCATGAAAGGAAGATTTTGTTTCTTCCAAAAATTCATCACAAATTTACTATGAAATATCTCATTGCATTATCTTCTTGAGTTACTATTTAAAATATATTATAAAACATTGATGGCTGTTATATGTCATGCCATATATCTCGCATTCATAACTATTCTGTGGGCATACAAGTAAATGGTGGTTGCAATTACCTAACTCAGTTTTTGGAGAAGTCAAAACAGTGACATTTTAACCAAATTTTAGCCACAAAGTTTCACACTACCATTAATTATGGTTCGAGTGACAAGCAAAACCAGCAATGTACTACTTTAACTCTTGAATACACAAAGGCATTTTTAGAAAACTTTGGTGAAGTTCTAATGAAGTAATACAGTTAGTGGGAAAAGAGTTATAAAGTTGGTAAAAAAAAAACACAACTTGGGTGATTAATTTGACTTACTTCTGACGTGATCTTGACCACCGCTTTGATTTATCAACCTAAGTTCAGCTGTCGCCTGGCAAGACCAAGATCTGAAAAGAGAATACAAAGTGACATCAAGAGAAAAGTGTGTATAAAAATCTGCCACACACTGTCAGGCTGAACAACATCTCGCTTAAAACAAACTGACTGTCATGACCCAGTTTTCAACGGTCATCATACACCCAATCAAAATTCACTAAGATGGAGATCAATATCTGCAGCAAATGTAGTAACATTCTGTTACAAAGCCATTTAATCAATGGTAGTGGTAGCACACCTGCACTGGACGACTACCGAACCGTTTTCTAAGTTACATGGTCAAGTGGAGTCTGGTTCTCACTCAGTGAGATAGAACCAGTAACCAGGCAGGTTAAAAACAGTATAAGGACAATCAAATTATGTCTGCATCACCAGCTGTCCAGTTCTTTTCCAGCTACTTTAGGCTCCGGTAAAGTCACGAACAATGATCACCCAGTGGCTTGCATGTATAGGCAGCTCTACTCACACTGATATCTCATAGATGTGTGTGTGCGTATACATGGGTTTCAACAGTAAAAGCACATAAGAGGGGAGTGGGACAGAGAAATCAATGTCTGTAAACAGTAAAAAATCATGGCTATGTTTGTTTGTTGGTTGGGGTTTTTGTCTTTCTTTTTTCCCTTTTTCTCATTTTTCTTATTTTTTACCCCTATTTTTTTTCACTCCCCCCCACACCCCCATCACCCTTTTCCTGTTTTGTCTTCATTCTAAATTTGTTTATCAAGCAGTAATTGAATATGTTTCAAGCAGTATTTGAAGACTCATTCTACTATATGAGCACCAATATCAAACTCTCATACAGACTTATCGTTGTGATTTACCAACTTTGAACTAACGGACTAACCATCTGCTGCCTTGAATCTACACTGTACATCATATTCATATATTACAAGTGAACAGTAAGTGAAATTTTACAGAGCAATTTCACAAAACAATCATGTGATGATGCATGAGGGTCTTGTCAATGTCATATTACCCCCCCCCCCCCCCATCAAAGTTTTAATTAGGTGCAGACAGATACCCTACAGCAAATTTATTAAGGTTCTAATCTCTAGGTTCCGTCTCTTAGTTCCAGACAAATCCAATCTCTCATTACTGTATGCAGCAGGAGGGAAGTAATAGCTTCATTGTAAGGGATGATGGTTCAGCCCTCCTCTCTGGTACTGTAGACAGTTTGTCAGGGACTAATTCAGTGTTTTAACACTAAGGAAGGGGTGGAGAAACCCTGAAAGACAGCCATTGGGATTATGTGTAGACTCTGGATGATCACATGCAGTATATAAACATCAGAGAAAGTAAGATGACAGCGACTTCATCACCATTTAAATGGTATTCGGGAAGTAATAGCTTCATTGTAAGGGATGATGGTTCAGCCCTCTCTCTAGTACTGTAGACAGTTTTTCAGGGCCTAATTCAGTGTTTTAACACTAAACAAATCTTTAGTGTCTCATAAAATTTTGTCTATCACAAAATACTGTGGTTCCTGTGTAAAGAAACTTCTATATATACATCTTTACAACAACCGGAGGAGCCGGTCGCTGAGGGTGCACAGTGTTAAAAGATTACCAGGGCATACTAGACACGGTAGAATGAGGTGCTAAGGTTGTGGGGAGACAGGTAAGCGAGGAGCAAAGTAAATTAACAATTTCACCCCTTTTGCATGGTATTTTACTGGGTGAACTATTCCTTGGGGGTAAAGAAAGGAATATATATTCTGTCATTTTACTTTGTTCAAATGTGACTTCAGAAAGAATGGTCTACTGTAATCATTTAAAAAAAAATGAATCATTAAGTTACTGCAAACTTTAAAAGAAAACAAGCCACAAAAGAACAGGCAACTGATAAAAAGGAGCGATTCTTTAATAATATGTAACATTTTTTTTAATATTTAGTTCAAATGGAGGTGAAAACTTGACTACTGGAAGTTAATACATTACCCTGTACACTGCTATGGAAAATGAATATCAACCGTCATTGATTAAAAACAAAAAATGTTGATTCATCTCAAAAAGTTGCTTTACATACACTGATAATACATTTTTTTCCTTTTGAAACTATTTAGTGATATATTATTTGTGCTCCTACTGATAAAGTAATCTGATTGATGTGTGGAATGGGTAGATGTCACACAATGAGCCTAGCAAGTTTCAGTTACTGTATGCATGGCACACTTTTTTCCTGAGCAATGTAATTTGTCTGTCAATAAACATGTTTATTCTGCCCAATACTCTGGCCTTTACAGCACAGAAGTATATTTTGTTGAAGATCTTCTTCATCACAAATGTCAAAATTTAAATTAGAGAAAAGCCCTCCGGCATTTTGTTTGCTGTTTTTTTCTCACGCAGGTTGAACAGAGGTTCTGTAAAGACCTGAATTTCGAGTCTTGTTGCTGTTACATAAGTTGAAGGATACAGAGAGTGGGTAACTTAGACACTTTAAATGCAAAGAATATCATAAGAGCTAGTTGTTAAATCTGTTGGTTTTGAGTCAAAAAGGTTTACAAATTCTAGCAGAAATGGCCACTTTTTTTATAAATCAAAATACCTTCCTGTTTTTTTTTCTTACTTTTTTATTAAAACTAGGAACTTATAGAGCTCTTTCCAAAAATCTGCCATGCAAAGAATTTCCATTCTCTGTTTAAAAAATCTTTGATTGTACTGTGGAAGCAATCTTTTAACATCTTACTTCAAATACCTAGCTTTATGCCTCAGAGTTTTGAATACCTTCAATTATACTTCAGGCAAGTCTACAATTTTGTGTTCCAAGCATACTGTGGGCACTATAAAATGCAAAAAGATGGTAGAAATTTTGTTATCTGTGCCCCACAAGGTACATTGTCAGACAACCTACAGTTTGCGCTTTCTTCCTTATCTTACTCCTATCTGAGAGAGGCGGCATCGACGTCGGTATAAACCGCGGTTGGGAATGTGTGTAGACTTTGGATTACATGCTGTATATATATCAGAGAGTAAGATGACAGCAACTTCATCACCATTTAAAGGGTATTCAGAACAGCAGATTTCAAAGGTGGGGGAGGAGTGATGAATATAGGGGAGGGGTGAAAAAACCCTGAAAGACCGCGGTTGGGATTATGTGTAGACTTTAATGATTACATGCAGTATATACACATCAGAGAAAGTAAGATGACAGCGACTTCATCACCATTTAAATGGTATTCAGAACAGCAGATTTCAAAGGTGGGGGGGGGGGAATATGGGAGGGATGGAGAAACCCTGAAAAACAGCGGTTGGGGTTATGTGTAGACTCTGGATCATTACATACTGTATATATACATCAGAGAAAGTAACAAGACAGCGACTTCATTCAGAACAGCAGATTTCAAAGGTGGGGGAAGGGGAATATAGGGGAGGGGTGGAGAAACCCTGAAAAACAGCGGTTGGGGTTATGTGTAGACTCTGGATGATAGCATGCTGTATATATCAGAGAAAGTAACAAGACAGCGACTTCATCACCATTTAAATGACCATCTCATATCCCTTGTTCACTCCCTCTTCTTATCCCCCCTTCCCCTCACCTCTCTCCCCCCCCCCAAACATCACCAAAAGAAGACATGCAACTGATTGACAAAAACATTTCAGGAGACGTAACAACAACTTGGCATTTTAAGTACCACCCAACCTACTTTTCTTTTCCTATCTATACAAACATGTTTTTTTTTTCTTCGTGGGGGGTGGGTGGGGGGCCAACTTACTGTGATTCAGATTCTCCATTGCACTGCAGGAAAAAGCCGAGGCTCTTTGATGGTCTATCTCCACTTTGAGTGGTTCGTAACATTGCCATGATCTTCCTGCATGAGAGAGAGAAAGAAAGAAAGCAAAAGAATATTAACGGCTACTTTTCTGCGAAACATATCTGAATCAACTTCGCTGTGTTTAAAAATGAGACCGTAACTAATGAGTGCACTTTTTTATCGGTGAGCATTTTGTACCAAAATACGCACCTTTCTCCTACTCAGGGAGTTACAACACTATTTAATTTTGCATGGCACTTTTTTTCGTTGTTGTAAATTTTACCACAAAAGAAATGATATTCATTTTTAATGGAAATACATGCCATCAGTAGCATTGAACTATTTAACATGTGTGTAATGCATGGAGCAAATTGTGTATCACTTACAGTAGGTATGCTTTAGCCTTCCATGTGTAAAAAATTAACTGCTTTGAGAAACAGAAGATGAAAAGGCAATGATATGTACTTACAGTACCTCATGCAAACATGAGCACACATCAAATGACAATTTCAATGACTGTGAAGGGTCTCTTGACAAACAAAGGCCTCTCATAAGAACAATGTTACATCCTACTAAACTTGCAAGGCCTGATTCTTTGGTACAATGTACAGATCATGATATCAAAAGAATTTTGGGGAAACAGCAAAATCTCTTACTAGACTGAATTCTTTGCCACATGTTTGCATTATGTTCTAAGAACTTTAAATTTGTAAACAAATGTTCTACCCATCACTCACCTGCCATCATTTTATTTCTTCCTCTGATTGGATTTGGGGCTGACTTAAAAAACAGGTGAATCCTGTGCACAATTATACCTGACATAAATATTCAACAACATACCACGCGATTGTGTCATTATGCAAACCTGTACAATATTTCACTGCCAACGACAAGTTTGACCAAACAGTTGTATCTAATATAAGATATACCAATCATTAAAATTTAGGTGAACTACAACATATTCTAGACAGTTAAATATCAGCTGTGCTCATGCAAATACACTGTTTCTTTAAATACATCATAAATATTTCTGCCCTTTCTGCCTCTTCTGCCCTTTCAAAAAATGGGGATTCCTACTATCTAATTGGTAGTATAACATGGACACAAATAAATAAAAAATAAATAAAAAAGATCCTCCACTTATAATGGAAATGCCTAACAAATGCACTTTTCAGAACAACATGTTGCCGTTTTCAAGGCTATTAATTTTGTCTGTTATACAATGCTACGGTTACTTTGTATAAAAAAACTGCTATCATTGCACTTGTATAACAATCTGCATAATGTATTGCTTTGTAATATTTTGTAATGCATTACTGAAGGAAACAGAGGCATCTGGTACAGTGCACGTTAAAACCTAACCAAATGTTAACCATTCAAATACTCCACTTCCTCTACTAGTACTGTATAACACAGTGTATAATGAAACTGAACTTGAAGCAGTCCAGTTACTGATACTCACACAGTTCAGGTTTGGTGTTTAAAGCACAATATTATGTTTTTTTAGGGTGCGATATTTAATATTATCAAGCAAAAAAGACAGGGTTTAGGAAGTCAACCTGAAACAGATAAACATAAATTGATAGCACAAGGGGAGTAGAATATATCAACACAATTCCCTGATAATATCTAATGTACAATTTCCTAGTAAGAAGGGGTGCAGGATGGGTCTAGTCCTTATGGAAAGTTTACACTTTTGTATACCCAAAACCTGGTAATTATATTAATGAGCATGTACAGTACATATGACTTTAACATTACTTAAGTTTAAGCGCTTCAAACAACATGAATACTAAAAGCAACAATTTTATGCTTTCGGTTTGCGTTTTCAAAAATAAAGACAATTCGCTTTTCGTTCTTCCTTTAAACGACGATGGCGATGGGGTGATGACTTACCATGGCAAGTTACGAACGATGCAGGGAGTGCTGAGGGACGTATCCTTCAATTTACTGATGCTCTGTACAACATGGCGGAAGGTAGCCTCCGAACGGCTGTCATCTGAAAGATCAAAATAGCCATGGGATTAGAAACGACTGTACGGAATCTGAAAGGGTGTCTACATTCACAGGATGATAAAATGACAGACTCGACGAAACATCAAAAAGACAGACAGACATCGCACATGTATGTTACTATAGAAATGTCCACACTAAATTCAAATCATGACTGTAGGGAATCTGAAAGGGTGTCTACATTCACATGATGATAAAACGACAGCTCGACGAAAAATTAAACAAAGACAGACGATGCATATTGAACATACATGATAGGTTACTATAGAATGTCTACACTGAATTTAAAATATGACTGTAGGGATAGAATAATTTGATGCCAAAATTCTCATGTATAAACTGTGACATACATATATATGTAAATGGACAAAAAAGGGGTCCTTTAACTTGTGCCAAATTCATGGAATTAAGCCTTCAGAAATGAGAAAAAGAAAACACATCAGTTTCTCTTTTATAATTTGCTGCACTGCAGTCTTAACAGATTTTGACAATCTTTTCCATGTTGCTCCATATGGCCTGGCTTTATTGACTTCTTCTTTTCCTTTTTCTGTTTTTACTCTGTTTAACGTAATAAACTCAGTCTTCCTACTGTACAACCCCATCAGTCACTTTTTATTATTCTGTTTGTTTGCAGAGGAATAGAAAAAGCAAGTACAAATACTGTATGTGCAGTTACTACAGTAGCTGCACAAATGAAACCACCGTTGAATTCTACATCGACAGAGATATATGCAGACGCATATACATCAGTAAGTCGAGGTAACTTACAGTACTAGAATGGGTTGGACTGAATCTCAGAATGTTGGTAAAGTTTTGGTAATATTTCAGGGTTTTCGACACATTTTCACTTTATGCATTCAATCCACACACTTTTGGATTATTTTAATAAAAAAACTACTCTATGTGAATATTGATTCTCCAGTTGAAAGACTTTGTCAGCTGAAATGATACACATTAACTGGCAGAAAGACAAAATGCAGGCATCAAATCTGATAAAATGGTAGAGAAAGTACACAGTAAATCAGCTCAAAATGAAGCTATTGCCAGAACAATTGCCAGAAAAGTTGAGTATCTGTCACTACCTTTCTATGTCTTGGCTACTTTGGGTCATCATGTTAAAATAATGTCTAGAATTATCCAATACAGGCTTAAATTACTGCTGGTTGTGACAATCGGCAAGTACTGCCTCTGTTTGGTAAGATGATTGCTGGTTGATCTTCTGCCGTAAGCCGGTCTGGCTACAGTACAGTACATCACTCTTCAAGGTGTTAATTTACATGAAATTATACCCGAAATAGTTTACTCCTTTTGACACTAAAATTTTGATAATTTAGTTTTCTCTCTCAATTGACCGTCGATTGGTTTCGTTTCGACCCACTGTAGAACCTGTACCGAATAAAAGGCTGGACCTTTCTGAAATGTCTGATTGAATTGACCTTTGCACTTGATTTGGTAACGATACCGAGAAGCAGGTCTGTGTTAGAAAATGTAATATCTAGTGGAGAGATTGATCACTCGCTATAGTACTGTAGTTAACATTCATCTCATGAGAAAATGCCAGGCATCAGATGTCTAGCAGTTGAACCGATGCAACGTGACTTTGAGGAACACTGCTTGCTGCGTAGGATTGGCAAATTTCCTGGGATATGGTTGTCCAACAAATTAGACACGAATACTCCAGGGGCACAAAGAACCATACAGCAGTAGGGCATTTGATTTGACAGCAAAAAGGGGCAAACATTAGGAGAAAAGAGGCATGAAAGAGACATGCAAAGAGGAAAAGGATGCTTGGCGAGTGCTTGTAATAAACAGGCGAAAGGAATTTGCAAAAGGAATCGGGCCATCGTGAAACCAAAAATTTGACATCACACAGACTCACAGATATACACGACGAGAATTGTAACCATGGAAATCGGAACAAAGAAAACTAGCATGCAAAGGGAAAATCTCTCACTTGTTACAGTACAACAAAGTGATGACAATAAAAATGTCAATATTAGTTTGGGATAATAGGATTAATCAGGGCCATGGCTAAAGAGGAATTCATATAATCTATGCGTAGAATCTCAGAACGGGAGCTTCAGAAGGAAGAGAAAGTGGACATGGACCGACAAGTGGGTCAATAGGGGAGGGGAGGGAGGGGGGGTGCAGTACTAAAATGTTTCCATCTTAAGGCTTTTAAAAGGTAGATTTGAGTGCCTTTTGTTGACTATCTGAGACAGGTAAGCAGGGAATGGAGTACAGAAAATGTGCCCAAATATATCCACAGAAGGAAGTCCCATTGAAAAGTGCTTGTTCCAAGTCTACAATTTATACAGTACTGTACTTTACATTTCGTAGTTCAAGAACTTCCTACTCTACTTCACAACCTGAACAGATTCTCACATTCCCTTTGGCATAAAATATTACAAAATGATATTCTCCTGAATGGCTTCATCTACTTGAAAAAAGTAGAAAACAAGAAAGAATTCTCTGAATATTATCAAGACATAATCGACAATTCTTCAAATAGTGTCTCTTTCAAAACCAATGCAAGTTGATACAGTACATGTGCCCTGTATAAACGAAGGCCAATGAAATTGGGCAGGGGGAGGGGGAAGAGACAAACCTCTTACGCTTCAAACATCGGTTTTCAAATACAGTATCAAAGTAAATACTGTTATCAGGAAATTGTTCATTTGTATGCTGTACGGAAAGGGTTACCCATGGATGTCACAGTAGTTCATTTATTTGATTTATTTATGAAGTTATCACAATGAGTCCATTATGCCAAATGTCACAGCTCTCTGGCATGAACAAGGCCATACAGTTTGAAAGTGAGGAAGTGTACAGTTTACTACCTACTGTGCAGTAATATTCTGTGACTGGCTTGAAACCGGTTCGTAGATGAGTCATCAGGTCTACCGTGTATGCACAATACCCAAAAGTAGTAGCCAACAAACTAATACAAATGATCAAAACTTTGGCCTGATAAAGGAAATTGGAAGTCAAAAGTCTATGGCCTAAGAGTCTTCAATTTTCTTCAATATTTTGAAGACTCAGGATCTGGTGTTCCAGAAGGTCACTGCCTCAAAGTCCAAATGTAGAGAAGAAAATTATAACAGTCCTGAATAAAAGAGGTTCCAGCGGCCTGGACTCCACCTTCCAA
The DNA here is from genome assembly GCF_037975245.1 of Apostichopus japonicus. Taxonomy (NCBI): domain Eukaryota; kingdom Metazoa; phylum Echinodermata; class Holothuroidea; order Aspidochirotida; family Stichopodidae; genus Apostichopus; species Apostichopus japonicus. The sequence continues at coordinate 9,933,633 of NC_092579.1, forward strand.
TCACTCGCACTTGTCCGTCAAATCTTTATGTCGGCATTTTTAGCTTTTGATGTCTAGCTGTTTACATGTGTAAATATTACAATGGAACAATGCTAACATTATGTTACATCTATAGACCAAATTCTAGAATATAGAAGAGAAACAGACATCCATGTGTAAATTCCAAAATTCCAAACTTAAAAGGAGTTGTCTCATGAGAAGGAAGGGCAGTGACCGGAGGGGTCAGATCATAGAGTGTGCACAGTGTTATTATTTTACCAGGACTTTATAGGCATGGTAGAACGAGGTGCTAAGGTTGTGAGGAGACAGGTAAGCGAGGAGCGAAGTAAATAAAGCCAAACTAAATCAGACAGCTATTTTCTTCTTCTTACTTTTGTAAGGAAAAAAAACGTGAAATCCTCAGATTTCTCTCTAAAATTTTTTTTTTAATTTTACCTTCAACTAGGGTGTCATCTTCTTCCTCCTCCTGGCCATCTTCTCCTACCTTGATGTCACCATTCATGGTGACCTCTTCCCCCTCTGCTGGGACCGATTCCGACTTCTGGGTATCAGTTACAGCTGCTGGCATATCGTCTGGCTTTGTCTGCTCGGGTGCTATTCACAGAAAGGGAAACAAGTTTTCAAGTTTTAATGACAAATCTATTATTCAGGAATCATATACTGGTAGTATTGCATATAAACTGTCCATAAAAAAAATAACAGAATGTAACCAGAAAGCCAGAGAAAATGGCCAAGTTCCACCATTTGAGATGGCCAGTTGATGCCTTGAGCCACTTATGGTCCATTTGAGACCTGTTGACCCCTTGAAACTCAGAGGAAGAAACCCTTATGGGGGGGTTTAAGTGCACGTTTAGAGCAAGAGTATGAACTCTGAAGCAGATTCCTTTACTTGGATGCCAGGTACTGTATGTTTTATTGAGTACCTTATAGAGCCCTTTCACAGAACCAAATGGAACTGAATTTGACCAAATTATGTTCACGGTTCACCCTGAGAAAATCATACCATTGTGAGAATTTGCAGATTAATTGTAGCTTTGATTTTGGAGTTATTCATGTTTAAAAGATTTTTAGACTTTGATGCCTGTTAACCTCATGTGACCTTTGACCTCTACCAATTTGATAAGGATTATTGCACTCACCAAGCAGGATCTACATTGTAAGTAGAAAGTTCAAGAAAGATGTACTGTACCTCTTGTGTTATCGTGTTTACAAGATTTTCAGATTTTCACTAAAATGTTGACCGCAAATGACCTTTGACCTCCAGCAATGTCTGTAGGGTTCATGCACTCGACAAGCTGAATCTGCATACCATGTATGAAGTTTAACAAAAATGTACTTTTTGAGCTATCGTGTACACAAAGTTTTCAGACTTTGACCTCTGTTGACCAGTGACCACTGAACTTCACAGAAAACAATAGGCTTGTTGTACTCAATAAGACAGATCCACACATCAATTGTAAATCCACCATTAACTTTTGGAGTTACCATGTTTACAAGCAAGTGTCACATACATACATACACATATACACACACACACATGCCATCACCATCGCGTAGATTCCAAATGGTCGAACTGTTACTAAACACTGGATGCACTGTAAAGTGAGGCAGTTGTTGTACAGAGAACCTTGATATTTACAACATCTTATGATTTATATATTAAAGAAAAAGAAAAACAGCTCATAGCCTTCAAAAATTGTTAAGAGCGTAAAAATGTTATAATTGACTAATGAGACGAGGTACGTATTGTGAAGTGTAATGCCTAAATGCGTAATGGGTAATAGGTAATGTGTAATGTGTAGCAGTTCTAAGTAGAAGGAAAAAATCTGACAGGGGCTGTGTGCAAGAAGTGCAGTAATTAGTAACATTTCATTTATATCATGATTAAATACAAAAAAAGAACAATACATTTGGCTTTTATGAGCATTTTTCACAAACGTGAGGCCATAAACCACCTCCCCCTTTCCCCCCCCCCTCCACCCTTCCTGCCCCTCCTATTTCAACAATAACAATGACAACACCACCTATCTCCAAGTCTCCCTTGCATTGGATGCAGTGCAGTCAGTATATATTCCCATACAATACTACTGTACAGTAGGTATTATGTAGACACTTGAGGCTGAAAATTACAAACAACAGTGCTTACAAGTTTTACAGTTTGTCAATTTAAGTTAACATTAATCACTACAGCAAACTATATGACATGCAGACCTCTGTATAATATCCACCGTTCTGTTTAATCAGATACATATTTATAACATGGGAAATATATAACACTGATCACCAATCAACAATCATAGTTTACAGACAGATGTGACAAAACAAAACAAACATTGCCATACTAGGGACTTGAGGTGAAATATGTTTTCCTCCATACTTTATATTGCTAGTTAGCTGCATACATATTGTGGGCTGGTATTATTCAGGTATATAATATTTACTGTACTATTATACATTATGCACAGCATCGATTTTGTGCAAAACACTAGACTTAGCTTGGATCAAAGATTTATACATACAAGAACAAATATTAAAACATATATATGCAAATTAATGACTAGAGACCTGCAGAGTATTACTAGAGGGACTATATAAACAATCAGTGAAGTGTAAAGACTAACCCACAGATAAGCAACAACTAAACAAGGGATACTGAAAAATTAATTGAACAGGCTGATCCAATGGCAGATGTTTCCGCCACATCGCGCTACATGCGAGATTCAATTCATACATAATTTTGCAAAATGAAAGTAAGCTTCCTACAAATTATGTCTGATTAATATCTCGTGTCTAGTATATATAATTAGTGTACAGTATCAGTCAATTGCAACACACTGCAGTTATGTATGCAAACATCCATTTTTTTTTTTTACCACAAGAGACCTTTACGAACTACTGTAATGTGCCATAGCTAATATCAGATTATTTTATGTTTTAAGGTGGAGGAGAAGGAGGGACGAGGATAGGGATGAGCGGATGATTACATCTTAGTAGACTGCTACTGTCGTGTTTTGTATTTATCATTAACTTTCTGTGAGGTTCCCATTTAAAGAACCTAACATGTTCTTCTTTTCTTTCAATTCTTCTTCTTTTTTTGCAACATTTTTTTTTTTGCTTTTTTCATCATTTTATTTTAATCAACTCAGCTACACAGTGGGTGTACGTTAACCATCATCAAACATACAGAAAGTGCAGTGAAGTCACTGCACAGTCTGTGAGTGTTCATCCAGGTCAGCTCGGCAACAGTCATAAAGGATGCTGCTTTTTGCCTGAATCAATCACAAAAATTATCTAGGCTGGAACTGCGTATAAGCTGAGTGCATCCCTTGATATCATTGTAAACAAATAACTGTACAGTCTGGCAGAGCCGACTAGTCCACATAATAACACACGAGCAGACAACATTTCCAAATTATAAGTAATCCTTATTTGATTATGAAACATACTATAATCCTATTTTCTATTAGTCAAACCATAGCAAAAAATTAAATAGAACCTAATCTAAGTTTTGAGGATGGAATCTGTGGGACAACAAACAACAAAGGAGAGAGATGAACACTACAGTAAATTACAAAGGTAAAATTATGGTACAGTACACAGGGACTTTTCTCCGGAAACATTGTGTTGACAAACGAGACCATACTATATTTGTAATGTCGGCTTGAAGTATGACTCATCAGTTTATCATCTGCTAATTGTAGTTTGCAAGCATTGTGACATCATCTGTATCCTTTAAACAAAAAGTTTTGGGTTCAATAGTTTCACTTGGTCTCCTACCGATAACATCACTTTCTACGAAAGATACTATAAGAATGTTGAAGTATGTCTGGTTGCTGTGCACAATTCAAAACGTTAGGCAATGTTCTCTTTAAATACTGTACCTAGAGAGGGTCATGATAAACAATTATTGACTGCTTCACTGCACTGCTGATATTAAAACCTACATTACGTAAAGTCCTAAACTTCAAAATCTGTGATTGTGATTGCCAATGTATTGCATAGACAAAGGGATTTTTATGGTGTGGTACTATTATAAAACACTTTGAAAATTTCTTGAAAACTATATTGCAAGTTTATCACAAAAGGGATAACAATTTTGAATAATTTCTTGATTTAACCAAATAGCAACAGAATGTATAATGCAGGGTTTGCAGAAGTTTCTTCCAGGATGGAAAAAAATGTGGTTTATTCCACTCAGAAAAAATAGGTTTCTTCCAGTTTCTTCCGGACAAAATGGAAGAAACAGAAAAACTGTTGATAAAGTTTCAAAACAACCAACTTCATGGTTCACCTGCATCTTCCGCATCTATTGAGAGGATTTTCAGTAGTTTCAGCTATATCCTCAACAAGATCCATAATCGCCTTGGAGTGGATAAGACAGCAAAGTAGGTTTTTGGCTACCGCCTACTCAGAGGAAGTAAAGACATTGACTGGGTCTGAGCATCTGCCACTTTTCTCACCTCACTGAGGAACATTGTTCAATTGCTCCCTCAGTATCCATTACTGGTGTTCAAAGAGATATATAGCCACCAAGGCATCCACTCATCTTATTCCAAAACTCATAATGTTGTATTAATGACCATGAAATGTAAGGGGGTGGGGTGCTGGAGTAATTGTGTGTGTCAAAACTGATACCTGTATAGGTGCACAGCCTGGGAAATTGCCTGAGCCTGATTTCCAATTATAGTACTTTATGTACAGTAGGCCTACTTTTTCCTTCCAAGGAATTTCCTGGGCCTAGGCCTCTCATGGCTGATATACAGTACAGCAGGGAGATGTGATCTTGGGCTATGCAGCATGCAGTATTTTGGATGAATGCTTGGAATCGGCAGTCATCCCTGTACCATAGATTCGAAGAATTTTTTTCAACCAAGTACTGTAAGTACATGTGATATAATTATTAGGTCACCTGTAGGCACTTTGCCAGAGCAATTCATTGTACAATGTATATACAGAGTATGTAGGTATGTATGTAAGTATGTATGATTAGACTTGAGTGTTATAAGTTGTTGAGTTACACTAATGGTGTTTTGTGAGATTTTGCCTGCTTAAGGTACTCTTAAGTAGACTAAAGTGAGGTTAGTCTAGGCCTCTTGGCTACCATTATTGGAATAGGCCTAACAGTAACCCTTGGATTAAATGATTCAGTGCCTAAAATAGGTATACAGTAAGGCTGAACTAATTACTAACTTTGACAGTAAAGGCCTGGTTCCGGAATCTTTAGGCCTATTCCTTGACAAATATTTTCAAAACTACTCGCCATTTGACAAGCGTGACTAAAAATCTATTTGCCAAATGCAAAATTCACTCGCCAATATTAACACTATGTTTAAGTCTCCATACTACAGTAGTAGTATAGTACAAAACTACAACAAAATTTTCTAACTTAGGCAAATACATGACGCTATGTAATGCATATTGGAAAAATCTATTCTGTGCAGTATGAAATTTAACTTAATTCCACCAAAAAGAAAGTAATGAACAACATAAAACGTGTATGATACATTAATATGTATCTAGGCATTTTTTACAGTAGCAGGATTCTGTAACATAAGGACTCCTATACCAATACTAGCTAGTTGTGGGTGAGAAGGCCTATACAGTACCTCAGCTGCAACTTTGAGCCTGCTACCCGAGTAGTGACTATCTTTATTCTTTCCAATTTTCTATTCTTGTCGTTTTAACTGCAAAATAGTGCTTCAAAATTTCACTGTTACTCCACTCCAAAGGGATCTGCTGACAATGCATCATATAGAATTTGAAAACTTTGCAAAAACATTATGGCCAATGGCATTTAGAAAATGCCTTAAAAGGTCATTCATGAGCTGCTTGACCATTTCTAGTGTATTGGTATTCTAACACAAAACATTTTGCTCTTCACATTTTTGTGTAAACACACCTAACTGCTATCCTACCATTGTTAGCCAACTAGGCCGTTCCTTGCTTCGTCAACAAAATATTTCTACCAAAATGACAAATAATTGTGTAGTGTGGATTTAATTTTGCATAACAGCTCTAAAAGGTTCTTGTGTCATAAACTCATGGATTTTAATAGCGTGAAACCCAGAATGTTGTTTAAATTACAACTTGTTAAAAGTTTTGCATCTTGTAGTAATTTAGTGCTCAGTCTTAGCCTTTTATACTTTGAGTTGAGGCGGGTATTTTCACTTGTTTATTTCTAGTAGTTGGCCGCTAGTAGTACTAGTAGGCTACTAGTAGTACTGAAATTGACTGTTTAGGGGTTGCTTGCACATAACCAAGCAGTCATGACATAAATGTTCAGCAAATATTTTTATGCAGTCATGACATAAATGTTCAGCAAACATTTTTAATTGGTTAAGCAATGAATACATGAACATTGAACACAACATGTTAATGATTGCTGAAACACATAACATACTCCGTAAACTCAACCCATTCCCATTTAAAAACAGTAATATAATTTGGATTTTAAATGTTTTAACTGCAAGTTTACAAAGTTAGGAAATGCTCTGTGAAGTTTGTGTACAACTTCTGCACATGAAAACTTCCTACTTATATTTCACAAACAGATAGTGAACCTTGTTACACAGTTAATTCCTATCGCCAATATGTCAAGCCTAGTGCATTTTCTACTGGCCAAAGCTGAAATTCTACCCATAACAGCGATTTGGCGTGCGTATTTGTCGAGGCCTGCCTAGGCCTAGGCTACAAAAATTAGTTCCACAGTGAGACCTGTCATCAAAGCAAATGTGGAGACTAATTATTACACCTTGTTTAACATTATCACCATGATTGATGACAAATTGTGCAATGCTCGAGCCCTGGGACAAGTGATGTGGTAGTTACTGTAGCGTATAGCTTGGAATAACATTAACGTTAGGCCTAGGCTAACTTAGAACAACGTTAGGCTAATAAATATAAGACTCACCCTCTTGTGTTTCCATTTCTTCCACAGGGTCACTAAGACGGTTTTCTGTTTCCGGTGAAGAGTAATGATTCATTGTTGATACTGTATGTTTTGACTTCTTCCAAGATTTTTTGTCGTTCTTATCTCGGTCTAATGAAGATGCCTTTGACGATATTGAATGAACAGACCCTTTCTCACTGTCGCTCACAAGGGACTTGCGAGACACCGCTGATGGCACCCTTGAGTGCTTACTCACGATCCGCCCAATTGCGGCAGCTTTAACCCTTGAAACCAAGGGACCCTCATGTGGAAACGAAAAACACTGGAGTGATTTTCAATTTCAGACAAAAGTGCGTAAAAATACCGATGAAAATCCACAATTCGTTTTCACTACCTCTGCAGTCTACTTGTCTGCGACCAGTAAATATGCAATTTACCCAACATCACATTGTGGAAGTACAGAACAGAATATGAGCGCATGTCAGCACGTACGTACGTGTGTCGTACGTACATTATTATTGAAAGTATATGAGGTGTTCATGTAATGTACTATACTGTGTATGTAATGAGTTGATTGCGGGAATTTTCAACAGGAAGCAGATATGCATTTTGGGTAATCTGAAGGGCACACTGTTTTATCACAGCGTACGGGTCTGTCATGTGAACTTGATTTTGTTAATTAGGACTATCGTGACATTTTCATAAATTATAAACATAAGTGTTTCCATTTCCCGCTGCAATGTTCAGCCACTCGCTTCGGATATGTTCCCACCGTCGTATAAATAAAGAAGCATTTGCAAGAGAGGAGTCTCTGAAGAATATTGAACGAGATGCATATAACAAGATTGGACTATTGAAAGCACTGCAAAGTAACGGTTCTCTTGAACCAGCTATATAACTGGTGGGCCCCTTGACATGATTTCATTCATTTCAATTCGAAAGCTAGGGCGCTTTTAACTGGGATTCCAACCTAACCCTGAGTTCGAAAACAAATAAGAAAGTGTAAATTGGGGAAAGTGTGGAGGTAGGTCAGACCTGACCAATGGATCACTTGTGGGTTGATGAGAGAACCGTTACATACGCGTGACCCGAACGTAAGTTTAGATCAGTCGCCGTAGCACACTTTGAAAGGTAAAGGTATAGCAGGTGCGTATCCAGGGGGGGGGCGTTGGGGCGCGCGCCCCCCGGGTAAGAAAAAGAGGAAAGGAAAAAAAGAGAAGAAAAAAAGGAAAAAGAGGGGGAAAAGAGGAGGAGGAAGGAAGGGAAAAGAAAAAGAAGAAAGAGAGAAAAAAGAGGAGGGAGTAGAATAAATATGCCAAGACAGGCCGGTAAGAGAAAGACGAACAGTGACATGATTACAGCGCTGATCCCTATTACTGTATATACACAGGGTAGCCAGTGACGGATCGAGGATTTCGGAAGGGGCGTGCACCTCACCCTACCCCTTTCACCGACAACTCCATTTTTGACGTTTCTATTTTTCCTCTCTCACTAATGTATCTATATATATACTATATATGGTCTACCATAACGCGTGTGTGTGTGTATGGACGCCTTAAACCATTGTGCTATGAAACCAACTGTGGCTGGTCGGAGTCGTCGGAGAACATGACGCATTTCGGGAAGGGGGCGACCGCCCCCCGAGCACATTTTTTTTTTTATGATATCGCTAGTAAATTCAAAATAGAAAATGCTTAGATGCAACTTACAAGGCAGTGGAAGTGTCATATCCAGCGATCTGGGAGGCATTTTCGGCCAAAATTTTCTTGTACGCTTCGCGCCAACTCGTGGTGGCGCTACGCTTAGATAGTTTGCCTACAGGCTTCGCCCCTCCCTTGTCAAAGTATTCGCTACGCGCCTGTTCGAATTTGTAAACCACACAGCAGATATCACATCATATATCAGTGAGCATGAAAATCGAGGTTCCAGGATGAACAGCCTCAAAACTGTCGATGTGTGTAGTCATAGTAACCCATTTGATTTTGGGGACTGTAACGACTTTACCCGAAAAAATATAACCTAAATTTTTCGCGCGCTCCGCGCGCGTTTAACACGTTAATATCAATATCATATAAGTAAGCATCGGTTATTACCTCGCATGTCATTGTGTTTAGTACGGTTCATGGAAATTGCGCAGTATACCGCGGGATGCTGTAAACAACGAAATGTCTTATGTAGATGGAGAAAAAGCATGGAGGTCCAATTATGTCAAATTCTCTTTTACATTAGTAATGTCGAATTAGTCGGCCAAGCTTACAACTTTATTTTAATTATCAAGGAGATATTTTTTAAACTATTCATTTCCTTTAGCTACATCATTGCAATTTATTTTTCTTTCAGTAGGAGCCCCTGCCTCCTACGCCTATGTGTGTATTGTTCGGTTGAAGGAAATATCTGGTATTTTTTCATTTTCTTCAACCAAGCTTTATAATAGCCGTTATAAGAGGTTGCAATATTTCTACACCAATAAATTAGTGTGTCTGAATTTTCCAAAATTTCCTCACCAACATTCTTCATCATACTTCCCTCTACTAGTGTAATTTTGACCGGTCTGTTAGGGTTTCAAGGAGGTTTTTCTATATTGGTTGTCCATAGATGACATTTTTTTGCAACATTATGGGTATGTTTTCAAGTGAGTTTATTCACGAGAAATGTGAATTTTCAAATTCTCAACAAATAATGGGCTGAAAACCTTGAAAAGTGGGGCTGTTGGGTATTGTGGACCGCGACGTAGAATCACCTACAAAAGCAATGATCCACAGGAGATGCGATGAGGTCGAACATGATGTGTGACTGGTGAAAATCTTCAAAAAGGTTATGGATGGAAAGAAAACTATTGGGCAATACTTGGTTCTCAGGTAAAAGTGTACATCTGGTTGGTCATTTTCAAGCCCGAGAAGTGCCATTTCCGGTGATCTGGGTGGTATCAAAACCAGAAATTTGCTTGTACGCTCGGCGCCAACCGTGGCGCTCCGCTTAGATAGTAATTCGCGCCCCCCGGGTTAGAAAATCCTGGATACGCCCCTGTATAGTAATGCTGACCCAGGAAAATATCGCCCAATTTCCATTTTGCAAGCTCTGTCTAAAATTATGGAGCGAATTGTTCATGATTCCCAACTGTCCAAACACTTAGTCAGTAATAATCTGCTAAACAACCTACTCACAATCTGGCTTTCGAAAGGGTTATTAATTCACTGACTCAAACAAGTCTTCTTCGATTGGGGACAAACTAAAACGAATGACAGCGAATGACCGAATGACAATTGACTTTTTCGATTGACAGAGCATATGTTTATAACGGACTTAAACCGGGAGATATGGTTGGTATGCTTGCCCTAGACCTAATATATTGAATATGAAACGTTGAATACAAGTGATTCTTGCAGACTCCAAATTTACCTCTATAGTCAATGGTGTTAAGTCTGACTTCCTTCCCATTACAACTGTTGTTACTCAGCGCTCCCTTCCTATTTATCATTTATGTACATGGTCTGCCATCTGTCAATATGAATACGCTACTGACACTGTATTTTATCTTGGATCTATAAGGGCTTCAAATTCATGTTGTGAAATCCACCCTTCAAAGTGATTTTGTGTAATATCCTTGACTGGCTCAATACAATACTAGTTTCATGATAAGTAAAACTAATTATAGTCCATCCCGATTATTAGTAAAAGAAAAAAATTACCTTAATGAGGTCGAAATGTCACTGTCAGTTAACAATAATCCTATTTTAAAAAAATTCCAAACGTCTGCTTATCTTGGTGAGGTAGTGACAAATTTCAATTTGAAAATCAAATATCAAAGTTATAAATGGCCATTGGTGTTATCAAATCAGTCCCTTCTTTCACCCCTTAGTGACACTCGGAATAGTTTGGTATAATATACTCTTATTCTACTTCATATTGGCTATTGCTCGCCAGTTTGGTGTAGCCTACCCGTCCCAAAACCTACATTAATTCAGCGGCGCCTTCAGCGTGTTCAAAATCGTGTTATGTGCGTATATACTAAGCAGTCACTGACTCACGGAGCCAGGCCAAACACCTGCTTGATGAGCTCAAATTGATGCGAATTAACAACTTCAAGCGTTTTTTAATTTCAATATCCGTCTGCATTCAAGTGAGGAAGATTGTTCATGGTCCAAGCTTCAAATTATATGACTAACATATTTATCAGCAAACCAGAGAAATATCCCCAGAATGGTATTTGGGTCCTCTCTTCCACAAAATTAGATGTGTATATAGAAAGGGTCCACATGGACTACTTCCAGTACATTTGGAGTCAGAGCCTGGAACAGTTTTCGGAAATCCAAAATTAGTGTCGGCGTATAACATTTACGCCATTTATTGACGGAAGGCTTGTGTCAGTGAACCCCTTTGTTATATAGCTTTTAAAACGAGTAATATTTTGGCATATTTATTCATCTTAATCTGGACACATTGTTCATTCACTTTCCTGTTTTTAACGAGACAGTTGCTTTCCCGATACCTTGTTTTATCACGTTTAAAAAGCGAAAATGTCTTCTGGAGGGAATGGTGACCAGGTTATTCTTGCTACTGCTGGTTACGACCACACGATCCGGTTTTGGCAGGCACATACGGGAATATGCCAAAGAACAGTACAACATCCCGACTCTGTGAGTAAACAGAATGCAAATCATACCCTAGTGTACAAGCTATGCTGGGCCTAATGTCAGACTATCACAGGCATACTCAGTGATACAGTACATTACTGCCATACTACAGTACAGTACTAGGCTAGTAGTAGTACATTTAATAATTATACCTAGTTAGGCCAAGTTATGGCATGGTAGTAAATGTACCGATGCAGGTGTAGTGCTAAGATACACGACTTACAAATATTAATACAAAATAAATCTGAATTTTTAAGTTTGAGTTAAGAAACTCATTTTTATTGTTCAAAATGTTTTCTTTCATCAACAGCAAGTAAACTGCATGGAAATCACTCCCGACAGACGGTGCTTAGCAGCAGCAGGTATGATCAAACTTTCTTGAGGTCTTTCTCGTCTTTGTCATATATTCACTTAGTTGATATCACAATGAAGTACATAAATGCAGCAAATAGTACACCACCAGCATGGGCATACATTACTGTAGAGTGTCTTTGATAATATAAATCATATCCAGGCCGTTGAATAATCACTTCTCATTTCTTTCATAATTTTGTCCTCTAAATGTCACTGTTTTCAGTGATATATTGTTCATATTATATACTTATCCTCTGCTCCAAACATTATATATTATATATATACATCATTTCAATGATTGCCTGAACTCTCAGGATAGGTGCATTGCATTAATACCGTTGACTTGTTATTTGCAGGATACCAGCATATACGCATGTATGACATAAACTCAAATGACACTACGCCAACCATTAATTTTGATGGAGTCTCCAAAAACGTAACAGCTGTTGGCTTCCAAGAAGACGGCAAGTGGATGTACACCGGTGGAGATGACTGCAGTGCTAGAATATGGGACCTGAGGTAAAGGCAGCAAATAATTGTGGAAAATTTGATCTTTTTTAATAAACAAGATTGAAACAATTAGGAAGGGACTACTTTTTCTAGCATCAAGTATATTAATTGTCAAATGTGAGCAGGTGTTACACAAATGTTTAACAGTTTTACACTAAAGCTTTATTATTTACGATATTTTACGTCAAAAGAAATGTCAAGAAATCTGATAACTCTTATGCAAACTATCAACACTACACTATTTTCTGATTTTTACAATCAAAGAAATTTATTCCTCTCAGATGACCGGACGACTGAAAAAAAATTTGCCCTGATCACATGAATCCATGAGTAATTGGTCAAAGGATGTTGGATTTGCCGTGTCCTACAATTTTGTAGGTATTGGGATACCTTGTCGTGCAAAATTTGTTTGATATAAGATCTATATGTATGACAAAAGAACTGCAATTGTAAAGAATCCATATTTTTCTCATTTTCAGGTCTCGTACACTTCATTGTCAAAAGATATTTCAAGTAAATGCTCCTGTGAATACCGTAGCACTGCATCCTAATCAGGTAAGGAAGAAATTTTCTTGTTTTCTCTCTCAAAGCTAAAAAATTACATGCTACAGTTAGGGTATCTACAAAATTTCATCTCAGCTGTAGTAACCAAAGTATAGTATTTATGGTAATGAGCAACTGAAAAATATTATATATATATATATATATATATATAATATTATATATATTCATGTGGTTTCCTTTGCAGGAGTTTGTGTTAACCCTGAACCCTCCCCCCCCCCCAGTGGCTCCTCATAGGCACCTCACACTCCTGGGTGATATTGTTTGCCTCATCAATATATTGGGTCATCCCCCCCCCCCCTTGCCTGCCTCCTGCTATGATTACTTGTATGCTGAAACTATAGGTCCCTTGTATTCAAACTTGGGGTCGTGACCTTCGGTTTGCAAAAGAAATTTGTAGTGTCACCAAAACATTTGGCAAACAACAATTGGTGATAACTGCCACTTGAGAGATGCCAAGATGATCAAACTCAGGGTCACCAAGCAAGAAAGGTTGAGTATGAGGGCTATAGGTGACACCACACTTTGGCTGGGAAGGGGGGGGGGATTTTTTAGATTGTTACCCATATTTCAGTACATGTGTGTAACATATTTGATATTCTTTTTGCTTTTCTTGGTTACCTGATTTACTTATTGCAATCTAATGTCTTCTCTTAAATTCAATCATCTCTTAAGCCGTATTTTGTTTCTCTTTGTTATCAGGGAGAGCTCTTTGTCGGTGATCAAAGCGGGACTGTTTATGTCTGGGATATAAGAAGCACCAGAAATGAACAATTGGTAAAGATAAATGCCCTTCTGGCATTTGAATACTTGTGTAAAGATACATCGAGCCTTGACTAGAGTCAGACACGTTCCGGATGAAAAATGGGTTTTGACTCCAGTTGCCCACTAACTTAATGTGAATCGATGTTAACAGGGAACTTCTAATCATAACCCTACTATATTACCATCAAAATGTAACCTATGGTACCTCTGGTGTCACCAAAGAAATGTCATTGTTTCCAGCCATTTGTTGTCACATTGCAGGACTTCTCAATTAAATTTCTACAATGCCTGAGAAAAAAATGGTTGGAGCAAAGGGCCAGATGGAACCCCACTATACCTAGAAAGAGGAAAGGGGGAAGGGTAGGTTGGAAGGGTGCTCAAGCCTTCGGCTTTAAGGGTCAGAATACCCTGGTCGGAGCAAAGGGCCAGACGGAATCTGACTATACCTATGATGAGAAAAGGGGTAGGGTAGGCTGGCTTTAAGGGTCAGCATTCTTGTTTGTGTGCCAAATATTTCTTTGCCAGCCTGGAATCTTTGCAGGCCAGATTTGGCCCTTGGAATATCTATTGAAAACTCAAGTCATGTTGTCTGGGGTACTAGTACAAGATCTTGAAGATTAAAGAATCTGTTTATTTTGCTGCTTGGAGTCGGGAATGAAACCCACCATGTTGATTTAAAGATCCAGTTAATTTGTAAGGTCACTACAGTGACTAAAGTGCAGGTGTCATTGTTCAATATGTGTCTTTATGGATGTAATATTTTAAATCAAAATGAGGCACAATTTAGATTACATACACCACAATGCACAGTTACCAGGACAGGATGTTCGGGTATCATTTAGCAGTTGTTAGAGGTATTGTTATAATTGTGAAGCAATGCCCCGAAATATGCCGAATAGTTAGACCATTGTCATTAATATTCATACTCCAAAATGCGTTTCAAATGTTACTATAAAACTATTTGCTCTGACTGAGAAGTTCTATTCTCAATATTATGGGATAACACATATTCTTTACTTCAAGGAAAATCAATTTTTTTATCAAAGAGAAAAAAATGTTTAAGGCAATTATGGCATTCTGGTATTTAAACCTTTAAATGATATTCTTAAGTGCATACTTTTTATTGACATCACTCAAAGGTACCAGAAGAAGGGGCATCAATACAATCCATAGCCATCAACTCGGATGCCTCTTTGTTGACAGCTGTCAATAACAAGGGCACCTGCTATGTCTGGCGGCTAACACCCGGTAAAGAAGATATACTCAGCGAGCTTCATCCCAAATGTAAAAAGGAAGCACATCGGAAATACGCACTGAAGTGCAAATTCAGTCCCGATTGCACGTGAGTTCAAATTAAACCACTTTTCTTTTTTCTCCTTTATCAGAAAGTGTTGTAAAGGAGAAAGTTATGGAAGTGTTGAGCTTCAGGCCTGTTTCTTTACTTTGCAAGATATAGGTTTGTAGCCCAGTGTTTGAATTTTGTCTCTTCCACAGGGCCAATGAGTTTTGCATCTGTGTATCAGTTCAGCTGCGGTACTGTTTGTCATTAAGTTTAAATGCCTAGAGTTCAATTGATATGTCTGATTCGAAGTACAGATTTTCAAGGGCCCCAGTAGCATCAGCGAAAAAAAACTCTTCAGATTTATCATCTTGATAACTAGAGTACGGTGCATGCTTTCAAAATATACCAGTTTAATATGCATAAACTGTGCAAACGTTATGCAGAAGCAATGTCTGAACCATTCTTTATATTTTTCACATATTAAACGCTAGTGATTAATGAGTGGAAGTCATGTGACATTTCATCAACAGTTTGCTGGCTACCACATCAGCAGACCAAACAGTGAAGATTTGGAAAACGGCTGATTTTTCGCTCCTGACGACTCTGGAGGCTAACCAAAGATGGGTTTGGGATTGTGCTTTCTCATCAGATTCTCAGTACTTGGTCACAGGTCAGGCATTGTTCTTTATTACAACAGTTCTTGAAACAACATCAAATTTGCCTCTGAAAAGGTTGCCTCTGAGTGGAAAAGACTGCTCCGAAACTGTTTGGTCTTAACCCAGAAATATATTTTTCGTACTGCGTTTATTCTCAAGTCAAGGAAATTCAAACGATTCTGTATCAACAGATGTTGAACTGTCTGTATAGTTCTGTGCAGAATTTGTGTGTAGAAAAAAGTGCTATGCATCTTTGCTTTTGGGTAGCTATTTAATCTTTTCATAGTGCTTTGGTGTTGTTACTCAATACCAGATGAATTCTTGCCAAAAATTGTAATGGTTGCAGATGTTTATATAATTTTTTATTAATTTTTTTTAAGAGTGGACAAAGTGATATCGAGCTCCAACTGAGCAAGACCTTAGTTCAGATAACTTGACGTATTAATACAGACTGTGGTATTTTGACGTTGTTTGAATTGTCTCGAGGTCGAGATTAAACACTAGTAAGACAAATATAAAACTGCCTTGATCTTGAAGTACTTTTCTGATCTTCTTCAACAGTTTGAGTTATATTATTTATATTAAAAACTTCTTTGTGTCTTGAAGACTTCCTTATGAAATGTTTTTTGTATTTTTGGGGCCATATTAAATGGGATTGATCGTCAGAAATCATCCTTCAAGATCCAATAATTAAATCCATTTTTTAACCCTCTTTTCAGCTTCATCTGATCACATGGCTCGTCTGTGGAGTGTGGAACAGGGAACCGTCAAGAGGGAGTTCAATGGACATCAGAAAGCAGTGACAGCGTTGGCCTTCTCTGATGCCGTACCTCGTCCATGATCAGATAAAAACCTACTGGACTCGCTGAATGACCACTTGTTGGCCCAGGACATTCCTACCCTATCTGGACTAGAAATGCATATGATCCATTTAGATATCTATCCTTCATGGATATTCCTACCCTATCGGGACTAGAAATGCATATGGTCCAATTAGATTCCTTCATGGATATTACTACCCTATCTGGACTGGTAATGCACATGGTCCAGTTAGATTTACTTCATGTGGAATCACAAGGGAGTGAATAATATGAACAGAGAAAGTCTTTGGAATCCTTATTTTTTGGAGACAAATATACTCCCAAGGCTTTGGCGAGTCAAACAAACACCTGTCTATTGGATGACTCATCCAGTGGCTAAGAAATATTGTAGCATATGTAGAATGAAGCTGTAATTTAGCCAGTGATGCAGTCTACACATTGCACCTGCTGATGCAAGTTGTTGAAAAGGTACCTGAAAAAGCCAAAATACCTTGACAGAAGGAAGAACTCATGTAGACTTCACACAATCCCGATGGGACATGAAGGATGATATTTTGTGCTTGAAGAGTTCACAAAGATGCTACAGTTTGGTACTAAAAGAAAATATTGGGGAACACCATCGCTCTTGTCTGTGTAAACTTACAAACCTGTGTATTAAAGACCATCCTTTATGTTTATACCTTTTATAAAACATCAACAGTACCAATCTGTACATCATCTGGTACAAAATAAGGTCTGAGAGATTGGAGTCATTGTCAAACAACCGTGGCATAAAATTAACCATATCTACTCTGGAAAAATTTAAATTGTGGTATTGCTTTCTATTAAGAAGCTAGCTGCACTTTCATATCTTGATTCCACTTTCCATTAGTTCCCCTCTGGTAGCCAGTGAGATGCTTTATGGGAACTCTACCAGGTCATGGTAAACATGTAACATTTAGTCTGGAGAGTAATTGATAACTTCAGCATTGGTTCCTATATGAAAACTGCACTTGGTATTACTTGTGTTAAAGTGTGGCAGGGTTAGATGTGTTTACGTTTGTGACAGATTTTAAACGTCTTTTGTGACTTTTACACACTAGTTTCTGTTGAAGCATGTTTGATGGTGAGAGAAGGCACACAGCAAACAAATCCTGCTTGCTTGGAGTTCTGTAGCAACTGTTTCTTTATACATGGTGGGGATGGGGACAGGGTGGGGATGGGGTTGAGGTGGATGGGTACATGGTATCAACCATAAAGGACAGAAGGTTAGTGCTGTAATTATCAAACCATGCATTCTCATAGACATTACAAAGAAAGTTGTTGGCAATTGTTTTTATGTTGCTGTATACAGGGATGTGCCCAGGATTTCCTGAGTGCCGGGTATACTGATCGCCGTCCTGGGGGAGGGGTCTAAGAGGGAGGGGGTTTCCCCTCCCCTTTGAGAAATTTTTCGATTTTGGAAGTTGCTCCAATGCCAAATACTGGTACTTGTGTAGCTTTTTAAGCACATACACTAGTTTTGCTAACAATTTACATTTTTTAATTTTTTTTTAGTGAAATATATTACGTACCTGGTAAAAGTTATTAGTTTGTTTCAACGAGATTTTACAAGGGACCGATTGAGAGCCGTAAGTAATGTTTCTCGCATGCGTAGCTGGTGCATTATTAGTCTGTATGATTTTGGCATAAACTAGGCCCAATTTATGTTGAATATATTGTCAGGAATGTTGGGATTTTAGATGAAAATAGTGCTGGGCTGGATTCACGATTTTTAAGACAGTGCTGGGCCGTAATTTTTAGTGCTGGCCGTGCCGCCCAGCGTGGGCACATCCCTTTGTATATATTGTTAAATAACTGCAAAGGAATGCTCTGTAATTTACCTTTTCTTTCTTGAAAGATTACAGAATAAAATGATGTTATGATTTCAACCCTTTTTGAAACCATGGCCTATAGTTAGAAGTCAGTTTTATATATAGAATACTCAAAAAAAGATATTGAAAAAAAAATATTTGAAAGATACATGCAATCAGTGCAATATGTTTCTCTCGTTCTTGATTTCTTTCAAATGTATTTTCTGTTTTAGTTACTTATCTGCAGCAAAGGAACATAAATAGATGCTATGATAGAAAACACCAAAATACATTTCATTATTTCATTTATTTGGTGTCATTGTTCCTCTAGACTAGTTTTTTTATTCCTTGCCTGAGGCGATGATGTGGGTGTATGTGGCATTGCTTGTAAACATGGTCACTCAAAAGTTAATGGTGGATTAACTTCATAATTGGTTTGTGGATCTGTCTTATTGAGTACAAGAAGCCTATTGTTTTCTCTAAGTTCAATGGTCATTTGGGGTCAACAGAGGTCAAAATCTGAAAAATTTGTGAACACGATAGCTCAAAAACATCTCTTTGTTGAACTTCATACATGATATGCAATTCAGCTTGTTGCGTACATGAACCCTATTGACATTGCTGGAGGTCAAAGGTTATTTGCGGTCAACATTTAAGTTAAAGTCTGAAAATCTTGTAAACACGATAACACCTGAAGTACATCTTTCTTGAACTTTCTACTTAGTGTGAGATCCAGCTTGGTGAGTGCAAGAATCCTATTGAAATCGGTAGAGGTCAAAGCTCACATGAGGTCAACAGGCACTTAAGTCTGAAAACCTTTTAAACATGATGACTCCAATATTAAAGCTGCAATTAATCTGTGAATTCTCCAATGCTATGATTTTCTTTTGGTGAAGTTCAGTTTAGTTCTGTGAAAGGGTTATCTCAAATGGTGGAAATATTGGCCAATTTCTCAAAACTATTTCACAATGTTTAAGCAATGCATGTAATGCACAACAATTATTAATGGGATTGCTAGCTCAAAACTGGTTACATGTGTCTATACTTCACATAGGAAGACTGTTCTTTCTGGATATTGAAACATTTTGGTTTCTATACTGTAAAATCCTTACCATGGTTGATATCCACAAGTGATTGCTACAGACCTTTCCTGGTTCTCACTTAATACTCACTTGTTCTACATTAGTCAGAGAGTTATTTTGAAGTTTGAGAAAATTGTATGTTGACAAAATAGCTTGGTTTACTCAGTGAATTGTAGAGACTTTGGAAACAACAATATGAGCAGAAAACAAGATTCTCAAAGCTTTTGTAGAATACTATGTATGTGATACAACCACATTGCTCTCTACAAACCCCCCCCCCCCATTCTATTCTATCCTCATCCCCTCAAATTTCTAATTCTCTTATTGCCTGAATACTTTCCACTTGTCTCCAACTTCATCAAGCCGACATTTTTGACACTCTGAAAACAATAAAATTACAACAGAAGATGTTTAAATAGATAACAATGTAATTAAGGTGATTAATAACAAGGTAAAACATCATCAATAGTTATCTTAAACTATACAAGAGTAAAGTCTATTACAAGAAGGATATTCTCAGCATATTGCTCTGTTATTACTGTGTCCCACATTAATAGTTGGCGACTTGCAGAGCTACTTTAAATGCAATCTGGGAGGTTTTTCTACAACAGAAGCAAAGTACTTTTATCATTACTGACCACACACTTGTTGGTTCTTATGACTCACAAAGATATTTGAACTTAATACAAGGGAAACATGTCATTCTTTGGACTTTAAAAGTCATCATTGTTGACTCCATCAGAACAAATGTATGATACGGACGGTTAAATATATGTTCCAATATCTCATTTTCATGTCTTGTCACTATTTCAGTTATAGTTCTAATTGTGGGAGAAGTGCCATCTGTTGTGTTTCGTTTTGACATTTACAATGTAGAATTACCAGTCTAGGAAATGACAACTAGGCGTAACAACAACTTCTTTTCCCATTCTGAGAGAATATTGTATCAAACATATTTAAGCTTGGCCCTTTTCTCTCACTACCAGTTGCACTCTAATGATGAAACCCACTGAGAGGTCCACTGTCAAGGGTGAAGATTTAAAGAAACCAAGATGTCATTATTGCACATGATGTTTGGTATCCTCACGAGTATGTCTGCGTTGCTCTCATCAAGCCGCCAACGATTTCATCACTTCCAGTCGTTCATAATACATCTTACGGAATGTTTCTGCCAGGAATTTAAACGGTGCTTCCACATTCTCTTGAGATTTCTGCAGGAGGACAACGAAGAAGAAAATGTAATGCTCCTCCCTTTAAATCACGCTGTATTGTTGCAGCTCCCTACCAGTAGCGGGGTGTCCATACAGTCAGGGGGCGGATGCCCCCCCTGACAGACTCAAACTGACTGCTGGCGCCCTTTTCAGCTTTTTACCACTTTTTACTTATTCGCGATTATTGACTTTTTTATGGTGCTCTCATCTACCTTTTGACATTTGTCACATTATCTGCAAATTTGAAAGGCCTGGAAAGGGTCATTTCCGGCGATCTAGGGAGTATCTTTACTCAAAAATTTCTGTACGCTCCATGCCAACCTGTGGTGGCGCTCCGCTTAGATAGTGTGAAAAGCGCCCCTACAGACCATTCTCGCCCCCCTTGACCAATACCCCTAGCTCCTCCACTGCTCCCTACTGTATCATAGGACAGACTCAGAGGCATGTGGGCGTACTAGGCAGCAGTCCTGGGTAGCCCAGTACGTAGATGTGGCAACTGCTTGAGGCCCTCAAGGTCACAGGTCTCCATGGAAACTTAACAAGGGTGGCCCCAAAACAAATGGTTCCATATGAGCCCCAGAGAATGTTAATCTGGCATGACTAGGCAGCTTACCTACTTTTCACTGGTTTAATTGTGCTGTCTTGGACGAAATGAATAGTTTGATAGACTTCAAGAACATGTCTCAAATATCTTCTGGTCTGAAGTCGAACAGTTGATAGGCAACTAGGTATTTTAACTCTCACACAATCAAACAAGAAAAAGTTGATAATAATATTTGTACCTGCCATGATGAACAGCTGAGGAGAACATTGGAGAACGTTGGAGAACGAGGAGAACGTTGAAGAAGCCATGCTACTATTCCATATAATCAACACACAGTGGACCACAAAACAATAATGGAGTGGGGGGGGGGGGCTTGTCTATGATCAACCAACGGAACTGTTGTCATTACGACATATACCAAACAAATTTGTAAATGATTTGCAAACTTCCCAAATTTGTTTTCATATAAATCAAATAATTAAATACTAAGCAATGCCATCCCAAGAAAGAAGGAATCTTTCCACCTTGAAACTGTAATGGATCTCTTACCGCTGAACATTCAAAGTATTCCATTCCGTTGCCCTGAGCGAAGGATTTAGCAGATTCAGTCGTTACTATCCTTCTGTCCATCAAGTCCGTCTTGTTACCGACCAGTACAGCTGTAAAGAAAACAACAGCAGTAAAATACACATAATCGTACTTGATTCTGTAGCAAGTATCTTACGTTCTTTAGATGGATCGGTATTATGGGTTGTACCACGTACTGTACCACATGGATATGTCACAATTTACCTGTTCATGTCGTAATAATGTCAAGATATCGTAACAACAAAGGTCACACCGCTTTGACTCAGCAAATCTAAAGTGACCGTAGCTGCAAATGGTTCAAATTCTTTACTGCTGCAAACTTTGAAGTTCTCTCTCTTAATCGATTTATTCCTCATTTCTGTGGCTGCAAAATCCAACCACACATATAATACACGTGTACAATACGTAGGGTAGCATTTCAATGCACCTCACCTGATCCTCTCAAAGAACTCTCTTCACCCTACCCATTTGTCCCATTTTTAACCTGGCCTTGCTATCAGCTATCACAGTTTAGTCATCAGAAATCTAATCGAGTTATACACAATGTAACACATAAAGCCGTAGATTAATGGGACAAGGATTGTGTCAATGCAAAGAATCGCCAACATCTGGTGGGAGTTGGGATTGAAGATATTTTACAAATTCAAAATACCACCTTTGTTTTTAACTCAGTAATATCAATTTAAGTTGTTAGCAATAGATGACATCATATGCTAACATTGACCCACCTTGCACCAATCTGCAAACAATTAAAGACAGATAAACACTTTGAAAACTGCAGCTTTACCTGGTATATGCTGGTTGCTTTTATTTTTGACTCTTTCAAACCATTTTAAACAGCTGTGGAATGACTTCTCATTGTTGACATCAAAGACAACCATTACTGCTGATGGGTGGTCCCACTGTTAATGATAAAAACAAACAAAAAACATATACGTCTACATATATCAGTCATGCATGGGATATTAATTCTAGCATGACAAAAATAAATTATACTTGTGACTGAAAGTCAATAATTGATTGTTGATTAGATCCATATTTAACTCAAATTCTAGAATAGTCAGCTTTATACGTACTAGCCCATTATATTCAGGTCATTTTGGAAATCTAGTGGCTATTAGTATACCTACTAGTGCAAGATTACAGCCTGTATCTCCTCTACACTGTATGAGACTTGTACTCATTCTCATACCCAAAGGAATGTTACTTGTAATGAACAATTTTTAGTTGCAATAGGCAACAGATAGACTTGTAGTGGATCCATACTAGAGTATTAGCACAGTTAACACTCACACTCATGGATCTGTACTCATAGTTGTACCATAGTTGTATATGGGTCATTTTTATCTATAACAGTGCAAACTTTTATGTATTTATGGTTGTCCAAACAGCAAATCTGGTTGTCCAAAAGAAAATAACAATGACTAATATGTACACTGTAGGAGAGATGTGTAGGTTGGTGAGTGGCCCACATTTCTCATGTTACCTTTTTTGGGAATTAAATACAACACAATCTAAATTTGACAAGTTGACCCCCAGATGACCTCCAAAGCTTGGTTGTCCGAAAAGAAATTTGGTCGTCCCGGAAGACCGGACCACCAGTAAAAGCTTACCCTGTATGTCAGTGCAACTGCCAGACTACCCTTAATCATGTTTTCATTCATACTTAGTAAAGATTCTTAAATCCTATTGGTCCATTCAGGTCAGCTGACCGTGGTTAATCCTGTGAGTAACGCACGGTAAAATTACGGGGCATCACTTTAATAAATCTTTGGTTATATGTAACAAAAAATGTTTTGTTTTATGATTTTTCCCCCACACAAATGGTAGTGTATGAATGAACGGGTTAATCAACGGTCTAGCGTGCGTTACTCACATGATTAATGCACTCCGGGTGTTAATGCTATCGCTGGATGCACTCGGGCTCCGCCCTCGTGCATCGCTTGCATTATCCCCCGATCGTGCATTAATCCTGTGAGTAACGCACGCTAGACTGTTGATTAACCCCTTAATCAGCCTTATAATTATACCCATACTCAAACCAAGGATAAAACTTTATACACATACTCTTACTGATGCTGGACAGAGTTTTACATGCTCCGTGCCTAAAGTGACAAACTGCTATGAAAAATCCATCAACTTTCTCCTGAAAAGCCTAATCTATAAGGCTGAAGTTGGATTTGAAAACTTATTCCATTTCCTTCAAGCTTGAACAGTTGATGTTATGTTGCAACTTGTGATACCAATGTAAATATACTAACAGTTAATTCTGAGGTATTCAATTGCATATTAGATAAACACGATAAAACAATTATTATGACTTACAAAATCATTCAAGCTTGAACATTTGTTGTAAATTTGAGATGCTAATACGATAAAACTAACAGTTTATGTTGAGGTCAAATGTGTATCTTGGTATGATTTAGAGGCTCAATAAAATACAAACATTAGGACTTACAAATTGTGCTGCATAGTCTGCAAACATCTCTTTCCCTGCAGAGTCATAGATAAACAGTTCCTTGAAGCAAAAAAAAAAAAAAAATACAAGAGTCAGACAAGAGATATCAACATCAATGCATTCACCGCAAACAATTTACTTCTTTTTTTTCATCTTTTTTTTTCATTTATTTATTCCAGTGTTAATATAAATATTAATTAACAAGACATCATATGTGAGTAATAAGAAAATATTATTTTAAAAATGTTAGTGCATGTACAAAAACAAAACACAAAATATATATATACAAAACGAACAAGTGCAGCTGTCTACAATACATTATCCAGATTACCATTTTGTAAATATATAGCAGCAAGATAAATAAAACTATTTCTATACACATTAATTCTGAATTTTGGTGTTATTGCTTTGTTTCTCAAGTTATTTCTAGTAGTTTCTCGAAAAAGAGAGTTAAGTTCTACAGATATGAATATCAATGTAGGTTACTTACCACTGTATCACTTGTCTCTGGTAAACTGACAGATTTCACACAGATCTCTTGTCCGATTGTCTGGTATTGGATTGAAAGGAAAACAGTTAAGGAATGAAAGGTTAAATATGAAAATAGATAACATACCAAGTAAATGCCAGAAATGTGGACATAAGAAAATATTACATGATTTTCAATGGCTCAACAATCTTAGTGCGTTGTCGGATAAGAAGCATCACTTCTCGGAGTTCCCCATCTCTTTCCTCTGCTGTGGGCACCTTATTCAGAGTATGATAGTGTTTGTACCGTTTAAGGGCAGCATCCTTGGACTGTAGCTCCCTTAAGTTCTCTTGGGTGTAAGCTGGAAACAAAGGCAAGGATGAGTTCAGAGTGTCACCCTCTTCTGGTTTCGTTGCTGTCTCTACCCCATTGCTCGTTACTTTGGTCTGGACTAGATCTATGGGAATGGTTGTCAGCCCCACCAGTTGTGTAAAGGTACTGGAGCCTGTTAAGTGTCCTTCTGGGGGTGGTTTGCGAGACAGTCCATCAGCTGCACCATTTGCCTTTCCTGGTTTATATATGACCTTGAAGTCAAAGAGTGCCAATTCTGCCATCCATCGCTGGGTTACAGCATCTAACTTGATACTGTCAAGGTGGGCTAAGGGGTTGTTATCCGTAAATATCGTGAACTTATTTCCTAGCAGGTACTCACGGAATTTTTCCGTCACGGCCCATTTTAGCCCAAGCATCTCCAGTTTCATGCTTGAGTAACTCTCTATGTTCCTCTCAGCACCCCTGAGCGTTCGGCTGGCATACGAGATTACTTTCCGCATACCATTCTGATGTTGAAATAACACAGCACCAAGTCCTTGATGACTGGCATCTACTTCCAATTCAAAAGGCTTGGTGAAATCAGCATACCCGAGTATCGGTTGTTCACAAAGCTTTGACTTTAGTGTTTCAAAGGCTACTTGGTGGTCTGTGGTCCATGCCAATCTTCGAGTTGAACTTTTCTTGCTTTTCTGGTCATGGGAAGTGGTCGCTACTAGGGTATGTAAAGGTCCAGCAATCTTAGAGAACCCTGGCACAAAGCGGCGATAAAATGAACAGGAATGACCTCAGTTCCTTTACACTATAGGGAACTGGCCATGTCTTCACAGCTTCTATTTTGTCTTGCTGTGGCATCACTCCTTCCCTCTTCACTCGGTGGCCAAGATATCGTACTTCTGGGCGAAAAAACTCACATTTGCTGGGCTTAATTTTTAGCCCATGTTGTCTCAGTCTCTGAAACACCAGGTTTAACCTCTCCAAATGATCTTCAAAAGTCGATGAGTAAACCAGGATGTCATCCAAATAGCACAGGAGAGATTGGAAATACTGATCCCCCAAGCAAGCCTGCATCAAGCGTTGGAACGTACCGGGCGCATTACAAAGCCCAAATGGCATACGCACATACTGGTAAAGTCCAAAAGGGGTTATGAATGCAGTCTTTTGAGCATCCTCTTCTGCCATTTCTACCTGATGATAGCCATATATCAGATCAATAGTAGAAAACCACTTAGCATTCGTCAGGGCATCCAAGGACTCCTGTATTCTTGGTAACGGGTAAGCGTCCTTTCTCGTCTTACCGTTAAGTTTTCGGTAGTCAACGCACAACCTTAATGTGCCATCCGTCTTACGTACCAGCACCACTGGAGAAGCATAAGGACTAGTACTTGGTTTAATCACTCCCTTCGCCAACAACTTGCGTACATGTTCCTGTACCTCTTCGAACTGACATGGTGGTATACGACGGTATGTTTGTTTAACTGGTTCATCATCCACTGTTGGTATGGTGTGTCGAATAGTGTTGGTTACACCCAGGTCATAATCAGTTGAGGCAAACACATCCTGGTTCTTCATTAGCAGACACTTAGCTTGTCTTAGTTGGTCATCAGATATGCCGGGCCAAAGCAAATTTGGAACATTGAACATTTCTGGAGTCTTGCTGCTATCAGTAGATATATGATTCACCTTGGCTTCACAGCCTTCAAATACGACAGTTGCATCTTCAACCCAGGAAACCCCTTGTAATTTACCAAGTGGCGTCCTCGGCTTTAGCCAAACCTCTTCATCAGTTAGATTGAGAACCTGTAGACAAGACTTTCCTCTAGGTGCAAAAGCCAGAGTTGCACCCACTGAAACTCCTTTTGGCAACTCTTTCACAGGTTCCAGGATAACTTCTTTCCAAGTGGGAACTACTGGACAGGTGACCTCGACTGCCATAATGGATCTAGCTGCAATCCTGACTTTGTTCCTTCCTGCAACCCGTACCAAACCTTGTATCACTTTGGTGGGCGGTGTGTCCACCGGCAACTTCTCTTTAGATATCATCAATTTGTTAACCAAAACTTCAGGTGACAATTCCTTAAGGACATTCATTCCTAGCAACATGGGCACCTCCTTAGTCACCCGCACCACCAGTATACCACGGCAAGGTATGATGAGCTCACCTATATGTATATCTGCCACAAAGTATCCAACGTATGGAAGGTCTCCTCCATTGGCAGCAGTACTATTCAGCCAACTCAGCTGTTCGAGTGGGACACTGGAGAAACTACGCCGGAAGCATTCTTCGGTCATGGTGGTCACATCCGATCCAGTGTCTACAGTTGCAACGAAATTCACACCGTGCATCCTAACTGTCGTTGTAGGACTCCTCCCCACAATCACTGGACTTGCCACCATCGAGCCTTCAGACCTACTAATTGCACCCAGTTCCTGGCTCTTGGTTCTGGGTGTTCCTAGTTTCCCTGTCCTGTCCTGTTTGAGGGTCCTGGTATTGGCACTGGGTTCGGGCATTCGCTGGCATAGTGGCCACGCTTATGACAGCGATAGCACCCTATCTGGCTCTTATCACCTCTTTGTCTCGTTCGACGACCTTCTGTTGTTCTGCCTGTCATTTCTAACGTCTCCACTCTTTTCGAGAGTGCTGTCTGGTCATTTTTTAGTTCCTGCAGAATCCCTGTCTGCTTCTCCACAGTTGCCACAAGCGTCTCCAGGATAGCAGAAAATTGAGGGTTAGGAGTAGCTTCCATCCCATATACTCCAGGCTTCTGGGCTTTGCGCCGGGGCAAGTTGCTTGACTCCTCGGACATGTCCAAAGCCCAATCTCGCAGAGCGATGAAAGAGAGGGTCGCATTATCCTTCATCAGACGTTTGACTTCCCTCCGCAGGACCATATCTGACAGGCCATCTCTGAACTGTTCCTTGAGTGTACCTTCCACGTCTGGAGCACCATCGAAGGTCTTTAACTTCTCTGACAGCTTCATCAGGGCGAACGCATATGTGGACACAGACTCCCCATCCCTCTGTACCCTGTTACACAACTCCCTCATAAGGCAGCTAAGGGAGCGCCTCTCTCCAAAAGTCTCCTTAAGGAGCTCAAAAAGCTTCTTTGGGTCAGAAACATCACTCTGTGGTCGGTGCTTTACCTCTTGTCGGGCACTCCCTTCAAGATGTGCGATGACAAACTCTGAGGCATCCTGGTCTTCCAATTTCCTCAATCGCAGAGCTGCTTTAGCTTCCTCGATGAAGGAGAGTACATCCTGATTTTCTACCCCAGAGAATGATCTCAACTTTTTCTCCTTCGGCAAGAGGTAGACTACTCCCGGGCGTTCGGAACTACCCTTCTTGGCCTCCACCAGTTCTTTCTCAAGCTCATCCAGACGTTGACGCATCTCATCTAAGTCTGCCATCTTTCAATGCACCTCAGAATAATCCCTTGAAGTTCCTACGTCTTTCAGTCATCTGTGTATTACCCCACTCGTACTACCAAATGTAAAGCCGGGGGTGGTAAGGTTGTCGGTGTGGTGACGCCCATGGGGGGAGATGAGGTGACACAAATGACTGAGTCAAAGTAATTGGTATTGAAGTAGGCAGTGTGTATTTATTGCTCCTCTCTAGCGAGCTCTCATAGAGCTTTTAATCTGCCACGCAAAGGTGAAAATAAACATTTTAAACAATGAAGTGTCACACAGACGAGTAGTTATTGTGAACACTGAATAGCAAGTGAAAGTTATTAGAAACTGTGAGGGGTGTCCAACCCTCAACCAAAGGAGCTGTGGGAAGCCAAGGAGGTAAATAATGCGTATTCCCACACATAAGTCAGCCTGGATCACGCTAACCAGCCACATGTGCAAATACGGTAGATGCTGAATGACTTGTTACTTACACTTCACATCAGGTGACCATCCCAATTTACAGGTTTGGCTCATTTTGGATTGTGTTACATTTTGGAAGAGCATTCCAGATGGGAAAACTGTGTATTTCTCCTGGCTGAAAAACACACAACTGACTTTAGCCTGCCAGGGGTCAAATCTTTCACCTCTCAGATAGGCGGTTTCATTGCTTCTACATCCATGTCTTGTGATACACAAGTAGTGTAAGCACTACTGCTGTACTAGAAGTTTGAGGAGATGAAAGCCTAAATTGAATAGTAGGGATGTTAAATTCCACGGAGAAATAATCTTTGGCAATAAAGAATGCCCATAGGCGTAGGAGCCTAATTTGATTTGGGTGGGCTGTGACTCGCCCGAAAAATATAACCAAAATTTTCCGCGCACTCCGCGCGCGTTCAACATCTTAATGAGCAAATCATATATGCATTCATGTGATTACATCACATGACAATAATCGATTAATGCCTAAATGATAACACATTAAGTTGTAGAAGTTACGTGCGCGAAGCGCGCGAAAAATTTTGGTTATATTTTCTGTGTTATTACCCTTCCATATTGGTTAGAATTATTGGGGAAGTCGTTACAATAATAACGATAATAATAATATCAGTTTAACCATTGAAAAACACATTGCAAATTATTCTTCTTTCAGTAGGTGCCCGAAAAATTCTCAGCATATTGCCCGAATTTTCACCCAAAAAAATTGAAAAACACACTGCAAATTTTTCTTCTTTTAGTAGGTGCCCGAAAAATTCTCAGCATTTTGCCCGAATTTTCACCAAAAAAAATTGAAAAACACACCCAGCCTCCGACACCTATGAGAATGCCATTTAGAAACCAAGAAAGATTAGATGTCCTATTTTTTCAATGATTAGATTAATAATTGACCTTCATGTCCTTACCATTGAGTAGCCCTTAGGAAAATGGCTCCCATCGCTGTGGAAAACTTGTGTTAAGGCACTTTTCCCAACTGCTGCATCTCCTAAGCCAAAATAAAAATAAAAAAATTTAAATATTCTGATAATCTCTTGTCATTTGGTCATCTATATACCATACTCTGTAACTAGTGTAAGACAATATTACAATACAATTGTCCTTCACCACTTGACCTGACTTAACCTTAATTGGGAGGTACGGCTTAATCAAACTGATGGCCCCAGTGGCAAATTGCAGCCATTGCCCATTTCCACTTGTTGTAATACCCTTAAAACCATACTTTCATCAAGTCGCTATAGGTACCTGTCTCGATCAGGGCCCAAAGATTGTCCTCAACTCCAGCTATCATTTTACAAATGATTCATGAATATGGTTGATAGTTCCTCAAAGCTACTTTACTGAACTCCAACTAATTTCATGATCATTTGTGGTGCCAAACACTACACTAAGACAGCATGATGAATTCAAAAACTTAGCATGATTTGACTGTTTAGATTAGAATGCACAGCCTAGGACTAGGCTCTAGATGCAAATCTATACTTTCCTTCATGGCTTGAAAAGTCTCTCAACTCACTGGCTGTGACTGGGTGACTAAGCAAGTGCACCATGCTCATTTGACAGACAATCACATTAATAGCCACAACCAGTTGCTATACCAAAGGGTGCCAAATTGAAAAACAGTGATGTTGGTAAGTCCAAGAAGATAAAGTTTGGCGATGCATTCAGAAATTGCTGTTTGCAAAATGATTGGCTAGACCTAGTGTCAGTAGCCTAAAACACATGTAGGCCTAGGTTTTTCCTAGGCTAACCAAGGCTAATATTATTGACAGGTAGCCTAACTAATTTACTAAAAATAAAATACTAGGTTACTGCTACTACTTATACTAAGTTACTATAGGCTAAGCTATTGACATTGTCAATTAACTGTGACTGTCCGTGACAATTTGAGTGCTATGTGTTAGGCATATGTTAGCTAAGCCAAAACCTACAACGTGAAGTACAATCTTGGCCCTATACTTGTATGACTGATTTACGCCATGAATTAGGCCTAGGCCAAATATTATAGCTTACTAGGCCTAGCCTAGTTCCTGTGTACAAAAACTGTTATACATTTTGCACTTGCATAGCCCAGTTTGCATGCCATTTTGCAATACGATACCAGATAAATATTCCCTGTAAGGAATCATGATCGTGGCTAATAATATTGTCCAAACTTAGGCCTAACGTGAAGACTTATATTATTACTACTATGTAACTTAAAGTAGTCCTAATGTTAAGCTATCGGTACTCAAAACTGTTAGAATATGGGCAAGCCTATCAAGGTATAAGAAAAGTTCAGACAGTGACTGTTGACAGACGAGCGCTCACTAGCAACACAAGTTTCATAATGTCATTACTTTTAAAATTTTGCAGGTTAGTGCCAAAATAAGAACAGTTCAATGGTAAACAACATACCAACAACGATTAATTTCGCTCGTAAAACAACCGACATTTTCCTAATTGTGTCACGTTAGTTGCTACTTCAGCTGCGTCTTCGTTGCTTGGTAGCAGACGCTCATTTCAGGAATGTCTGAGAAACCCATGTGAAGATGGAAACAGTTTTGCTAGAGCGCCATCACTTAAGAAAGTTGATCCGTCGAGCTTAGATTCGCATATAATAATATATTTTATCTCTCTGCAGTTTTAAAACTGCATAAAATTCTCGCAATAAATCGAGCCATTATCTTCCGATGCAGCAAAAGCCTAGAACGACGGTTGCGAAGAAGCCCAGTTCTTCGGCGAATGTAACACTTGAATAATACCACATTGTTTATGACTGTTACGACGTAACACCCGGAGACAATTATTCGCTAAAAGTTTGCAGTCGTTCAATCAACTTCGCATTTTACGTCCAAAAATGTATATAGGTATAATAGGCTATGCATAATTTAGCTAAATAATGCTTTAGTCGCATATCATTCATATTATTCTAAAAGCAACATATTCTGCACAGAAAGTGCTCTTATAATTCAAGATCGTTACAGATATGCCACTTTAAAGTTTAATTTACGGTGTTTTGTTCATTGGGTACGGACAAATTTCCTTTAAATGTTTATTCATTAATAATGTTAATAATGTTCAAACCCGTTGGCATTTCAATCTTACTTTTATACCCCTTTAGCAGTTGTTACGATATTTCGCATGTATAAAGTTGGTATGCTGTCCTTGGGCTAGTAAGTTTCCATTAAATTTGTACGTCATTCTAGTTTTTAAACAACGACATCATTACATTACATAGAAACCAAGCGGACGGCGGCAAAAAAGTGAAGGAAAAATCATGCATCGCTTGATGTTACTCACAAGGACTGTTACAAACACTATAAATGGCATGCAACTCACACTCCTAGAACTATGAAGGAAATTTACAAGAACGTGCTGTCAGTTTCTGAAATTTATTTTTCCATTTTTTGCACAATTAGCATCTGTTCTTCTGTCTATTATGTTAACATGCCCTCAGACTGAAGATTCTGCTTAAAAAAAAAACCGTTTGGCCGTTAAAATCTTATGTTAAGACAAATCAGTAACATTTTATCGGGAAAGTGTACACTATATATGTAGACTATTCATTCTATAAATTTTCCTTGCAAGTTATACCTGCATTTAATGAATTTTTTACCATCATGAAGAACTTCGGATTATATTGTCATCTATATGTCTATACCTATTCTTCCAAGGCCTTCAATTTTGACCTTATTCACTAAATGAACTCCATCACATGCTTAAGCCTCGTATTTGCATCTTTTAAATTCCCTACTAAGTGAGTCAATATTTGAGCTTTTCAGTATGTTACGCAAGACCTTTACGAAAGATTCCTCATCTAAAAACCTGTCGAAGGACCGGATCGATATTTCACTATTCATTGTTAATCTCTCGTTATCCATCAAGGTAGAGTGTAACAATCCAATTGCTTTGTGATTCTTGATGATGTCTGAATAATAGATGAGGTGGGTTAATTCATTTCCTTCCAAAAATGGGGGTGTCAATATTTATGTGATTGTTCATGAATCTTAAGTTGGCACTCATATTGTGAGATTTTCCCATCTTAATGTGACATATGTGTATTCATTATTAAATTTTCCAAGATAAACTTATATGACATGTATTAATATTTCTTATCAGGTTAATATTTAAGCGAGATTTTCAAAATACAATTTGAGGTTACCTATGTAGAAAATGACATCGTCCTTATGCTATTGATGATGTAGTATGGATTGAGTAATAGGTACATGAAGAGACCGCATAACCTGAATAGTGTTTCTGATTTTGAAGACAAACAAGTTGTATTTAAATTCTGTCTGTTTTTCTTTCTTCCGGAGGAAGGATATCCTACGAGTAAAGGCTAAATTTTATTGAATATCGTTGATTCTTTTTCCAATACACAGAGGTCCGTTTCTCGACGTTTGCAGGCGGCTCCTTTTTTAACTCCTATACCCGGATTATATTTGGAATTCACAAACCGTTACGGTACTTTCTTCGTCATAAAGAAGAAGCTAATTAGAATATTTCGTTTATTAGCTAAAACGTTTAGTATCAATTGAGTATACGAATTGTTTTTTCCGTTGATTATTGCACAAACTAATGACTACGGAACGATGAAATGTGTTTCTGTTCGGAAATATCTTCGGCGTTTCGGAGGCCAGTTCGATGTTCCGAAAGAGCTTTTCACATGAGTACGTTTCCGGACGGTAGGATATAAATCCTTATACATCAGTAAGTTATCAACTGTAAAAGCGAGGCCGTAAATGATCTTGGCTTAAAGTGTTTTTCCTTCACAAAATGTCTGACTTTCGTCATAGTCAAAGCCTACAAAACACTAGCTTCTGCAGCGAGGCCAATAACCACAGCGATTTGAATCACCTGGTGAAACTCAACCATCAATCTACCAACCATGTAGATATGACGTCACATATCGGATCCTCCAACCTGTCGATTAGAAGTTCTCCGGTTCCTGGGAAAAGTACGAGATTGATAACCAAAAGAGGGAACTTGAACGTGGAATTTGATAGCAGGGTACGTTGCTGGATTTTTCGGTATTTGAGAGATATTTTTACAACATCGGTTGATCTACCGTGGAGATATAACATTTTATTTGTTTCGGCATGTTTCCTCTGCAGCTGGTTGTTCTTTGGTGCTATATATTACGTGATAGTTTTGTTAAGAGGAGACTTGGCGAATCTTGACAATCCCGACTGGAGACCTTGCTTTAGAAACTTTTACGATTGGAAATCGGCTTTATTATACAGTATAGAAGCGCAGACGACAATCGGGTTTGGATTTCGGTCCCCGACCGAGAAATGTGGAGAAGCTATCTTCGTCTTAATCTTACAAACACTTTGCGCTCAGTTCTTGGAGGCTTTCGTAATAGGTACATTCATCGGCAAATTTAGCAGGCCGAAATTACGAGCTAATACTCTAATGTTTAGTAAGCAAGCGGTCATAAACAGAGAAGATGGAAAGTTAGTATTCAGCTTCCGGGTCGGTGACCTTAGAGTTAAAAGCCCAATCGTGGAAGGCCACGTCAGATTGCATATGTTACGTCATCATATAACAAAGGAAGGTTCATTCTTTCCATATCGTGTTTTCGATATGAACATCGGCCACGACACAGGATTGGATAGAGTATTTCTCGTTTGGCCGTTACTTGTGACTCACGTGATTGACGAAGAGAGCCCTCTATACGATATATCGCGAGAAGATCTGTCCTTCTCTGAATTTGAAATAGTGGCCATTTTTGAAGGCATAGTTGAGGCCACCGGAACCACGACACAACTAAGAACTTCGTTTTTACCACATGAAATTCTCTGGGGACAAGAATTCGATAACATTATTTACGAAACGAACGGTAGACATTTTGTTGATTTCAAACGGTTTCATACGACAAGGTTACTTCCGGGGTTTTCAGGTGTGAGTGCAAAAGCTGAGAAAGAGCAAAGGGACATGACAGAAAATACCGAAATGAGGGGACCGGTTTGGCAAGAAAGACCGCCAGACATCGAAAGAGTATCGCTGCACCGTAACAGTACATTACGAAGACACACCGAAGTAGAATCACGGTTGTGACGATGTTTATCGAAAGAGTATAGTCAAATCTTCTTCACTGAGGACTAAGATATATTGTGTGTTATTATTATGTTTAAACATTGGACGTCTAAATAGAATGACGTGAAAAAGGTAGCGAGTTGTGATAATAAACATGAAGACGGGCAAAATTGATTTGAAGAAATATACGTGGTAGTAGTTAAGCTTAGGTTAACTTCTCTTCGATGTACTGGAGAGAGAAAGAAACATATAAATCCATAACATGCAAAGGTTATATATGATAAATATTGAGTATTGCTGACAAAATATCTACCTCGTAACTGGACAGGGAAACAATTTTTGCAAGGCTGTTTACCTTAAAACATAAAATACCACAAAGATACATGGTGTTTAACATAAATGTCTTTTATTTTACGACTTTTGTTAATTATTGATATCACCGTTCTGTCGTTTATTCTACACATTTGTTTGGTTTATTATAAATAACACGAGTAAACATTCACCCACAAACAAATGCCAACTTGAAACAACAAAAACGACACAACATCGATGAAGTTACGAACTTTCAAATCTGTTAACGATAAATGCTTTTGCAATTTTCAGTACTTGAAGAGTAAGTGACGTAATTATTATGACGATTACTCGAACCTGTTAGCCGAATCCGATTATCCGGATACATAATCCTGGATTATTGATTTGGATGTTGGCAATGATATGGTCAATCGCGGTTTCAGGGACATTTTGCATACGTACCTCTGTGAGGTTTACTGTCATTGGGGTTGGAGGGGGGGGGGGGGGCTTAGATAATTGTAACCGTAACTAGATGGACATGTAAAATTTCTCATTATTTCTGAAATAATGTAAATAAACATTTTCGGGTAGTAAATGGAGATTTTCAATGAGTTAAATTCATAACAGTACTTAAGTAATTTTTCTTTTCATCTGATAAAAGGATATACAATAATTTAATTTTCCTTACAAAGGTTTACATTGTGGTCATTAATTGGTACCTATTAAAAAAAAAATAATAATAATTTATACTATTCATCTGTTTAACTTCAAAGAATTAACATCGCTTTATCAAAGTATAGAGATCACAGCAAAAGAAAAAAAAATGTATATTGTTCAATATTCTCGAATACTATAGGCTGTAGTTACAGAACGAGCGGAATTAATCTGCATTACTCTTCAATATATTAGTTACGTACACGCACGTGCGTAGTTAAATTATTCTCAAAATATTCCTCCCATAAGATAATAAATCAGGGCAGCATTGTTTGACGGAGTATCAGGATCGGTCAGATATAATCAAAACGGCTGGCAGAAGCAATCTATCTTTCAGACGTTTCGTCATTTGCAAGTTTGAATTGAATTTTCATGTTCACTTTAAGACAGTTATAAGATGCTCAACACACACAAAAAAAATGATCGCAACTTTGAAAACGTGTTAGCTGTGTTTTTATTTGACCAGATGTGACCTATTTTAGTACAGACGCACACGGTATGCCCAAGGAGAAGGTACATGGGTAGGAGCCACATGGATAGGTAACGGTATTACAAAATAGCGGAAGGGTTCTATATTTTCGTGGCGAGAGAAATAAATAACTCGTTCATTTTGGAATATTTGTCTATTGAGTACATCGAATGTAACTTGGAAAGGGGAATGTGGTTAATGAATTATTATGGTAATGAATAGTAAGATCCATCTACTTTGTGAGTCTTTTTGTCAGTCGTTTCCTCCGTTATATATATATATATATATATATATATAAAATATTGAATTTTCTATGCAAATTATTGTTTATATTACTTATAGTGATTACATAAATCCATAATTAGCTTTACTCCAGCATTTATACCTAGTGCCATGTTTGATAACCTTTTTTTTTTTTTGGCACAAAAATCTCTAAAAAAATAAAAAAAAGTGCATAGTGTTAAATTTACACGAAATAAAATTGGCATAAAATACTGGAAAAAAATGTTATATTTTATTTTCTAATTTCTACGTATTTATTATTATAGATTTTCCTGAAGCATTTAACTCCCGTTTGTCCGTTTTGACCTTTCACATTTTTGAGGTAGCCGCTTCTCAGCACCTTGGCTTACATCATGTTTATACTTCGGTAGATCACACTGTACCGCAATGTATCCGAGCAGAGGACAGTGTATATACCAGGACAGTGATATCAGCTTCGTTTCGTGCTCACTACTCTCTTCAGGCGGTGCGGTTACCCGCGGTTACCGGTTTAAAATGGTGCCCGTAATAATATGTGCAGCCCTGAAAATCCCAAGTCGTCATATCTTAACTGTCTCCACCGTTCATCCAGAGTTTGAACATGGGGGAGGAGAACACAAATATTGGCCAATATTCGCCCTAGGGAGGGATGTAGAGTGAATTGGTTTTATACGTTATGGGGTTAACATGCAAATTAGTGCTATCAATGTAACTACATTTTGTGTAGAACAACCTTAAACTGTTGTTAATAATACCTTGCATTCGTATGTTATAATATGCAAGACATTTGGAAGAAACTCAGAACGCTATGGTCCTGATTGAATCGCCAAATCACCGCTATGTTCCAAGTCGTGGATATAAGTATAACTGAAGCGATGAAAATGTGGCATAGGCTATAATGTTATAATTGTCCTAAATCGCATTAGTTTGGACTAACTTAGTACCTATCGGCTGATTTGTAATCTTGATCGATAGGTATAATACTAAAATATTCTGGAGAAGTCACGTGGACCATATTTCAAATTGGAAAATATGAAAAATACAAGTAATATTTAATAACAGCGCGACGGCCATGTTTGTACTTGCTTCATCGTATTGTTTACACCTAGGCCCCTATATAACCTAGTCACGTGGTTGTATCTGGCAAAGGTTCACTGCTTTAGTTTATAGTAGTGTTGGTTATATCTAGCATGGTTATATTGTTCATTTGCTATCAATCTTGCAGCCACGCCAAACTTTACTAATTAATATGTCGGTCGTATATTCGGGTTTTCCGTGACCTTATGACCTTAGGTCACTGAGTCGCAACGAATGGAGTGAGAGAAAAAACATGTTGTACATGTGCGTCTATGCAAATTTAACTTAAACACTACATAATTATGCCTAAATATTGCGAATCAGTGAGATATATATATTAAATATATCCTTTAAACGCTTTCAGAACGCCTAAAGAAATGGACAAGTGCTCTGCATGCGAAGACCGCTAGGCATACGAATGCCCCCGCCCCCCCCCCCCCTCTCCCCCAAAACGCAGGAACACTTCATGACGATTGAGCTACTACGGTACTGCAGCGTTAACATTACGTCCAGTTATTTGTTATACCGCTTTTGTTTCAACGATTATCCTGTACGTGAGGCATAGTCTTGAACTATTGAGAAACCATGTAGACCCAAAGCCTGCAGTGGAATGAAGGAATGTCACGATTTTTGCGAAAACCATGATTCAGCATGATATACACACGTGCAATTTACCCCACGCTACAGTGTTTCACTCCAGCCATATTACGTAATGCAAGGTTTACAGGAAGTGACGTATGTGCGACCGACAGAATCAGATCATATATGTGTATAAATATTTAAATTGATTTTTACAATGTGGATTGACTTAACAGACATTTTTGAGTTGCAAAGAATGCGCTTGGTGTGCAAGAAAAGTAAGGGCATTCCTGGTCCACCAAACACAAACTCAATCCTTACACTTACGTCATATATCCAACGATCATTGTTAACTTGGCCATTGCAAGAAGTTACTATTAGTGTA
This sequence comes from Apostichopus japonicus, assembly GCF_037975245.1. Classification (NCBI taxonomy): domain Eukaryota; kingdom Metazoa; phylum Echinodermata; class Holothuroidea; order Aspidochirotida; family Stichopodidae; genus Apostichopus; species Apostichopus japonicus. Next base: position 9,972,300 of record NC_092579.1, read on the forward strand.
CCCTAAAGGCCTCCTCTACTACCACGGTAACCTAGCTACCGGTTATGTTTTACTTAGCGGAAGAAAAACACACTCTGGAGACATTGAATTTGGTTGTGTTCGGAAATTAGACTTTAACAAGCCGTTTCCTGTGGCATAGCGAAGTCGGTGGAATTAATTGAGATTTCTGTTACCGTTTTATTACGTCAAGTTACTTCAGGATGTAAAGTTAACGTCATTTCTATCTCGTTAGGGTTAATAGATATATATGTGATTTATATGGAAGGTGTATAGGCTCCGTACGACAGGACTCACTGGCAAGGACAATTAGACTATTCTAATCGTTACCATGGAAACGTTACGTCATCTTTCATTCGCTCTACTATATGAGTTACCATGTTCATTCCCGACCGCAAATTTAAATCGCCGGCTAAATAAAGAGTTTACTTGAAGGTGATGCGACTTAATAATGTAAAACGTATAATCATCTTCAATGAAATCAATATTGAAATCAATAGCCAGCTTATGTTACCAGTGTGACTGGGAATATTTACTGAGGTGATCGTCAGTCCCTCCCACCCCCCTACCCCTCCCCCATTCACCAGTATTCCAGTTCTCCTATATCTATCAAAATTAAGCTATCAAATTCTGAACACTCTTCTCTTTTTTCATATGAAGATTCAAATCCAGTTGGAACTTTATTTTAGACTTTACTTTTATTTTAGATTTTACTTTTATGTTACGCATCAGAGCACTAGTCAGTACTGACAGTATGAATATCCTGTTCATATTAGATGGAGGTTCGGAACTGTTCATACTGTCAGTACAAGTGATTTGAAGCATAACATGACAGGACAGTATAGAGTGGTACTAGCATTACAAGATTATCGCAACTGTCAGTGCATTCATCATTGTCATATTTTGACATATTTCCATGATCACCAACCAGACCATTTCTGGCTTATCTACGAAAAGCCTGTTCTCGACACAGATCGCCGAACTTCCGTTTACCGTTCACCAGTAAATTACCGGGGCTATAGCAATGCGCAATGGAACCCTGATATGTGGAACAATGGCCTCTAGTGAGGTAGAAAACACCATTCTGTGACAGCCTTTATTGATTTCCAATAACCTGTTTGCATTAGACACGCACCTTACTCCCATCCATCTTGTACACACGGTAAGTATAGGGCAAGGCATGACGTCACACAATAATCGTTGATTTTTTAATCCCCATGAAGGAGATACAAGGTTGGATATGAAAGAGCAATAATATTAACTAATCTACAAACTCAAACGTGACAGAACATTAACAAAGGGATGATAGTGATCCCGTGCAACAGACATAATAGAATAAGGAAACACACATCCTAACTAGTTACAGTGCATACAAAGTCTACTGAAAACGATAACAGGTTTAGCGCCCCCGTCAATTTTTGGCCCTGCCTTCTTTATAAATGTCTATTCATATACTCAAAAAATAAAAAGTCGTTTTAAGGCTGATTTTAAATCATTTGAAGTATTAATTAATATAAAATGGAACTATAGCAAAAAATATATTAGACTTACGGATGTTATGAGCCGCGATCGAACGGTAACAGACCACAATTTACAGTGTATGGCATCTTTAAATCAATTATAACACACCTGTTATTAAATTATACAAAATATCAGGAAGTGGGTTAGGGTTCTACACCTCAGTTTTTCAACCTGAGAAACAATGTTTTTGATAAATTCTGTTTTCCCTCGAAAAACTGAGTTTCTTTTCTTATTATTGCACAATAGGCTTGCCATGTTACCTACATTGAATGATTTTCGAATGTGGCCATTGACCGACCAGCCAGCATTTGTTGATGTCGATTCTTCAGCCCCTTCATAGGTTAGCGTTAATTGCAGTTAGTAAGCAGACGCACCGGGGGGTATGTACAACCACATCTATTGTCATATCTCACCGATCGATACAGACAACTTGGAGGAAAGCCAATTCCTTCTATATGCCTATATACACAAAGGGGAACCTGCTTCAAAGTGTGTATGCTGCCTGCCTACGCTGCCCGCGTGGCTACTTCACCTTTCCTCCGGCCGTCGGACCAGGCGAATGTGTAAGTGCTAGTTAACACAGACCCGACCTAAGTAGGCAAAATTTATATCGAAGGTGTCGAAGTGTGTCTGTCCCGATCCACTAAAAGGACATGACGACGTGAGTGGTCAAGTTAAGCCGAAAGTTCCATTCCCTATCTTTTTGGAGATCCCGACTAAAAGGCTTTAAAAAGAAGCATCAAGTGGAATTTGAGTGTGTGTGTGTGGCAGTTGAGGGTGGGGGGGGGGGGTGGGTCATGTAACTAAACCGTTGAGACTTATACAATGGTGTTTATTGCCAATACAACATGCATGTTGTTTTATGTGACAGAGGCGCCAATGTAAAAAGTTTAGACGTACTCTACGGTGGTATTTACAAATGCTATTTCTGAAGTGATTAAATGTCTAATATCATCAAAATGTCAATCACAATAGTTCATATTTATCACCTTAAAAAAAATGGAAAAAAATATTTATAATCTTCTGCAGGGACCCTATTATAAGAGCATCACCCTCACCCCTCATCAACTTGACTTTTGAACCATAATATCTCCGGAACGAACAATACTTTTCTCGCTGTTAAACCGAGCCGCACATGAAGTCATTAAATGCTAAATGATTAAACTTTGTTTTTTCTTTTCACGTTACTGAACTGCATTGCGTCTCTATATATTTTATTTAAATGATTTCGATGTTCTTTTTTTTTTAAACTCAATCGTAAATACCGCCACCAGTTTCCTAACTTTTCTGATTGGGTGATGCGATCGGGTGTTTACAAATTGACTCAACGGTGTCATGATCAAATAATGTTTATAGTTATCATCACAAGGGTGAGAGATACAAACAATGGAAAACCGCAGAGGGAAGTATGATTGCTAGTATGTCAACAATCAGGCCTTCTTAATTAGAAATTCTATGTATGAATTTAAATGCAGTGAGGGACACATACATCAATGGTAAATTTGCTACAAAAGACATTTAAGCTATCAAATGTTGGTTATAGAAGAAAATTTGATTCTGTTATTTTTTTGATCTGCTAGAATTGATGTAAATTTGCTTTAAATAACTGAAAAGATAGAATATATAGAGGGGGAATGAGGGGGGTGAATACAGGGAGTTGGGATGGGGAGGTAGGGACAGGAAGATCTTTTGAATGTGGTGGTTAACTACTTCCTGGAATGTGAGTGTGAATGAACTTGTTTAACTTATGAGTATTTTGGGTGCAATATTTGACCTTTTAAGTTGGTAATCCGTGATTTGTTTGAAAAAGATAAGCTGATATTTTTTGTATCCATATTTCTGTGATGTGTCTTTTTTAAATAAATTTATGTGTTTTACACTTTTCTTTTGAAGTGATGGAACTTTATGCTGTGTGGAATAATGGAAACATATATGATGATAACACAGCGATAATATCAACTCCCAGTGTTTGAACCCAGGGAGAGGGAGGGGGGGTGGCTGCAATGATTAATTGTTACTTAATTTTTATTTCTTTTTTTATGGGATGAAAGGGGAGGGGAAAGGGGGAGGGGAAGATGTTCACCTTAAAAATGATAACTGATGTGAATTTTAAATGCTGTCATATATTTTATTCCAACAAAAAGATCATAACTATCACTTTTATCAATACAAAAAAAAATAATGAATACCAAACATAATTTTGATTTTCAATTACTATCTAGTATGTTTCTTTGGTGTCCATATTTGACTTGTTCTTTCGGACAAAAGACCATGGGAACTCTTTATCCCATTGAAACTAATCCCCATGGAAACCATTAATCCCATTAAGTATACAAAGAATAACCTTAGCTGCCTATCTTCAATAACAACTAAATCACAAAAGTAAATGATAATAGCCGAGTTTCATTTCTATAAATCTGAACCGTGAGTATTCTTTATATATCATTCATAAGCATTAAGGTTGCATGCAGCAAAAACCTTGAAGCTTCCTACATTTACAGCAATATTCTGATGGCTCATGAAGTTCATGGCTTCGAAAATGTTCTAGACTTTTGTTTCCGTTTCCGTATCATTAGATCAAAACCACAACCTAATTCTGTTTTGTGAGCTGTTGAAAATAAAATCATTTAAAAAAAATTATGTTGCAATTTCCTGAATGCTCATTTAGCAACAACAGAGATAGGCCTATCTGATGATGTCACCATGACAACTGAACTGAAAATGTCATTGTTTTTGTCTTAAGTTTTCAAACAAATCATTTATCCACTGAGAATAATATTCTCACAAAGAAACTACATAAATGGTAAAATTCTACATGAACAGAACATTGTGCCAAGTATAAAACGAATACTTCAAATGTATCACATTTCAAACCAAGGAAAATCAACTCACTGACAATATTATAACAAGAAAATAAATCTTTAGAATAACATCTGTAGGAGATGACATCACAGGCTACCTATCATCATCAACTTCTTGGAGTAATTAAGAGAGGTTTCATTTGTGAATAGTGAAAAGGGGGGAAGAGGCAGGACAGATGAATGAACAGAAGACTGGAAAGTTGTTACAAATGCAACAGAGCAAAGAAAGATGGGAGAGCTTCCTCATTCTCTATTGACTTAAAACCACTATTGTTCTTTATATCTTTGTTCGTGAATCTCATTCTTATTCCTTTTCCCAGGGTAACTTTTTTCAGTGTTTACACCAAGACTAACTCCCAATTACACATCACACCATGAATCCATCCCATCCAGGGTCTCTAGGTAGCTAAATACTTTGATAACCCATTCAATCACAGTTTGTTGATAACTGATAAGGAAATAACTAAGAAGGACTATACCTAGCTCACAGATCTATACATTCACCGACCTACCTATAGTGACCCAGCTTACACTGACCATGGAGGTAAAACAGACTGACCAACCAACACACACATGTGGATTCAAACTCTTATCTAGTCACAGAGGTTGTAGTGTTTACAGTGTAAACTAAACAATAATTGTGGGGGTGCTTAAATCGGTATTTACGTCATCGCTTCAATTGACATTCTTTTATCCATCATCATCCATGCAATGTGTTCCACAGAGGGTTTCTGGTCTAATTTCTTCCTGGTACTCAGTTCGATAACTCAGTGTGCATGTCAGCAGTATGTCAAACCGGGTGTTTCAAGGTTACTACTGTTATCCCAACAAAAAAAAGTTCAAAATTACCCTTTTGTAGGTTTCTCCATATATATATTTCCAGACATATATTTCCAGATATTGAGGGTGGGTGGGAAGGGAGGGTCAAATAAGACAATAAAATGTTAAAATGAAACAAGCTGCTTTGTGGACAGCTGTAAAATGTTCTTGTTAAAATCTGTGTCGATCAGTGACCATTATCTCATTTTGTAGCATATTTATGGGTTATTGTTGTGTTTGTGTGTGGGGGGGGGGGTAGAGAGGAGGGGAGGGGCGTTTCCATACAGCTTTCGTTATAGTAATCTCAAGTTCACTGATTATGACATAACAGTTCAAACACATTTATTTCTTGACTCCATTCCCTCCCTCTCTCCCTCCTACCCCTGCCCCTTCCCATACCCCTTTCCTGTTGCACTCACTTCTTGAAGATTCCCCTCTTGAAAATGTACAAGCCACACGTCTGTAATATTTGGTGTGAGTTATTACAGATTAAGCTTTAGGTAAAACTCAACTGGTCATTGGTCAAGTCCGTCATTGCAGTAATACTGCCACGGTCTGGTCAATAAACAGTGGTCAGCACATGACCTCTATCAGCTCATATCCCATCAAACCACCACAGATTCCTGATTGAGTTACCTCCCATCCTCTTCTGATCAGCAAGCCTCTCTGTCAGGTGATCATGGGCAACTCAGGCTATGTCAATGAAAGATTTGGACGACTCAAACAGACCGGATTTTTATTGCTCCTTCTGTAACTATAAAACCCTTAAACATGGATGATGAAATTCTGGTTGCTGGCTGGTGGGTATCCAGCAATATGCTAGAATCTACCAGAATGGTCAGCTAGCTAACAAACCTACAAATCAACTAATCTTAATTACTTATGCATTGTGGTGTATTTGTCTTCACCTCTTCCTTGGCAATGCTATTTGTACCGTGATCCACTAAAATATAGTGTACCTCAGTGTCCATCCACCGTCATTGGATTAACATTTCAACACTTCCAAGAACAAAGCTACTAAATGTGACCAGTACATTGGTTCCAAATTTCACCATGCTACACAATTGTTTGATCTTTTTTAAAGTATCTTCCTTAGAATACTCCCCACACACTTACATCTCCCCCCCCCCCTCCCCCTCTGCCCCAAACTATTACCAGGCCTTTGAGGGGAGTTCATATAAATACCTTGAGATTGGCTGCATGTATATATCAATTGTAGAAGTTAAGCACAAGTACCATCCCCTCCCGGGTGGGTGTTGAGGGCCCTGGTAAATTACCCTGCACCCAGCATATATTTGCATGGTATTGCTCAAATTTATTCATGTCTTACATAATTCTGTTTGTATCCAAGGGTACTGCTGCACAAATCAATTCCATGGGGAGTACAGACAGACTCGAGCCCAGGGCCAGGGCATACAGTACAGGTCTGATTTTAGAGTGAAACCAAGTCTCCTTGTCCACAGAAAGTTTAATAACTACTGACTGTAGTGGAGAAATTGTGAAGGAATACCTCTGCATATCCCTTCAGCACATCATATTAGCCCCTGAGTGGCGGCATCAAACTATAACACTTAACGAAAAACCAGAAAGCCCTTTCTAGTCCCACAATATTATAAAACTAAAATCAAATAACTATGTCATTTTGCATAGCTCCTTGTATTAATTGATAGAGCTGTTGTACACAGTTCTTTTCATTTTCCAATAAATTACAGTACACACCCTTACCCTGATTGCAAAGAATCACATGTATAATTGGAGAGTTTCTTAATTGATGGGAATGCATATATATATATACCTTAGTCTCTACAGAAGCTACCTGCATACACCATATGTTCAATGCCTTTGAATTGAACATGGTTGGGCCAAAAAGGGACTTCCTTCCTATGAAGCTAAGTTTAATGTCCCAAATTATACTCTTAATGAAACGTTTCCTCTCGGCTCTTAGAGAGACAAGTTTAGCATACATGTGAAGCAGATGTCATTGCATTCAAGCCAGGATTTTGATCAAATCCATCATCCAGTTGTAGAAGCATTGAAATGAGAAGTAGTAAATTACTATACTTTCCAGGGGACGGATACTAAGGCCTTCTATCGCCCAAGTTGGACTATTTCTGTAACACCAAAGAAAGAAACCTTTATTGCTGTACAAAGAAGTTGATTTTTGTTTCTAAAGATCAATGAGGTAGGTGCTATATAACTACTTTCAGTAATGGAGTTAGTCTAGTTAATTAATATTCATAAGGAAAGAATTTCAATCTAATACCTGTAAAAAAATACATTTACTTTCAGAGTGTAGTATAATTGGATGTCCAAAATGATAATCAATCATAGAAGATATACCTAATAAATCACCTTCTCATTCTGGACATTTCTTGACTCAAAACTGGCTGAAATGTCATCAACACAGTGTCCTCCTCACTCACACCGACTTGAACATGAAGAAATGTGACAAGTGTATTCTATCCCCCCATCCCCCCCCCCCCTCGCATGCTCAGATTGTCACCAGAGAACGACCCTGGAACAATTTTGACCCTATGTACTTAACAATACATGCACAGCAAGCAACAGCAGACTTATAGGTATGTTGGCTTTGATAATAAGAGAAGAATAAGAGTTTGTTACTCTGTAAACTGAATCTGTGAATTCAGACATTTTACTTGTTTTCTTTTCTTTCATCACAAGAAAGAACCGCATCATCAAGAGCAAAACATCCGATTCTCAAATCCATTTCTTCTCAGTCCAGCAAACCTGACCATTTTTGAAAGATTTAACTTCCAGGCTCCTCATTTATAGCTACTAACTTCTCTTATTATCACTAAAGCCAACATACCTATAAGTCTGCTGTTGCTTGCTGTGCGTATATCGTAAAGTACATAGGGTCAAACTTGTTTATAAACTCTCAACTCCAAGAGGTGGTACTTACACATAAATTATCTCTTGCTTTGACTAACTTATTTACCTTTCTTGATCTCTTATCTTAAAGCTCTGCTGCCTTAAAACAATGACATACAAACCACCTGTTTTTTTGCTGTGTGTGTGCATGTGTGTGTGTGTGCTTGTTCCCTTAAAAAAACTAACTTTGTGAAATACTTTGACCTGAGTGTGGTGTGCCGACTGGTTCCTTCACTAAACAGTAGACAAGAGTGTGCAGTCATATCTCCTGTTAACAATCCACAAACAGCACAGGTTGCATGCACTGTGGTCAACTTGGATCTATTATATAAAGGGTAACCATCAAAGATGTCAAAAGGGTATTGTAGTCTTAATTCAGTTTGAGTTGTAAACCAGAGGATATATACTTCAGACATACTTTACTGATGGGGACAGTATAAAAGGTACTGGATAAACCCATGAAATGTCAGAACCAACTAATCTTTTCTCACTTATAACAACTTTGGAGAGCTAGAAAATGTAAACACTTTTGACAACAAGTTGGATTTGAACAACTTAAAAGAGTGCAGAAGATCTTTACAGGTAAGATAGTACTGTCTTCAAGACCACTGGTGTACTTATTTACAACAGGAAGGAAGAAATAAAAATTTGATAAAAAATGCTCAATCTTTTCCAAAAGTTAAGCTGATCAGCTGATAAGCATTTATTGAATTTAATTATACAGTAATAACCTTCTTCCCTCTTTAAAGATTTTTTCTTTTTTAATCATGTTTTCCAACCTTTTTTTGAAGTTTGAAGATATTTGTTCTCTTCTTCATTTTATTTAGAATTTCATGTTTATTCCCTTTTGCTTTACTTTTGGCAAACTGTTTTTATCGGGTTAAATAAATTGTATTCTTTGGAGGAAATGGGGAGGGATTTGCTGTAAAATTTAAAGGCATCTTTCGAAGAGGGGTAATTAGGGAAGGGGAGGGCAAGGGGTGGCTATCTATATTTCATAGTATTCATTACTCTACTGAGAGATCTGCATAGTAGTCACGTCACAATAATGATTTTACAACTGTACACCATTAAAAAGTGGCAATTCTCTCAGTCCAGGTTACATGTCAAAAACATGTTTCATTTTGTTCAGTAATTATCTTTTAAACATCACAGTTTCAGTATGCAACTTGACTGGTCTAAGCAAAAAAAAAAATTGTCCGATTAAAAAAAAAAAAAAAAAAAAATTATTTTGATTTAAGTCAGCATGACAATAAATTACGATGGTGGGATGATAGTTACAGTATGGAAAACTGTTAGTATAGGTTCCTCGATCTCCTAACAGTCTAAAACTTCATAAGTTGAACTAATATGAAAGGTTCAGTCATAATTGAACCATTCACTAATTAATACACAGTAACAAAACAGTAATGGCATATCCCTTTTGCAGCACAAGATAGTAAAATGACGAAGTCCATTCCCCCTTGCTTGGGAACCCCGTCACAATGAAAGAAAAAAATGAGTAGATCCAAATTTTACTTTGGGTTTGACAAGGACAAACTATTTGGCAAACGAGGATATGAAATATTAAAAGTAATTACTTCAAAAAAAAAAGAAAAAAAGAGAGGTTTCTTGTTGTAACTCTGTCCACTGCTAAATATCAATAATCTGCAGTTTTTTTTATTTCAAAAGAAAACATGGTTTACCGAAAACTTTGGGTCCAACTAATACTGTCATAAGAGAAATGAAACATAAAGAGTATTCACTGAATCCAAAATAATAAAATATTTTATCCAATTATTTGATGTCAGTGGCAATAACAACTATGTCTAAAAAAATAAAAAAAACTTGAAACTTATTATCAAAATAAAAAAATTAAAAGGAAACAACAAAAAGAAAAGACTGATATGTTAGGAAAATAAAAAAAAGAAGGATGGTCTATTCAACTTTGAATAGTGCTATATAGGAAAACTACACGTACTGCCATAAGAGAAATGAAACAATTTGAATATTCAACAAGACTAATATAACAACATATTTACCCTGACATATGAAGTCAGGAAATGAAAAATTGAGACTTATTATATTAAAAGAAGGATATACAAGAAAAAGAAAAGAATCAATAAATTTAGAAAGACAAAACTATGTTGCCATCAAGAGAAATGAAATATAAAATTAATAATTTTATCATACCTAAGAAAGAAACAGCAAAATCTGAAAAGGAAAAAAAAAAAAAAAACATGTACCCCAAAAATAAAATATATCCTTGTATCTTCCAAAATGAGCATTACTTTTAATTCAGAGAGTGAAAAGACAATTTTTTTTTATTTTAACTTTCCTTTCTGTGATAGAAATTTGAAGTACTGCAACTTTAAATTACTGATAATATCATTGCATGTTCAATTATGTGGAACATCACATGTGACTGACACATTCTCCTGTTCATGTTCATTCCTTGTTATCGAGTAGTAAACGTGTTTACCCTACTGGAAAAAAATAGTCAGACATTGATCTGAAACTTGTCTGAAAGCAGTCTGTCTGACTACTTTGTACAGTAGTCTAGCTGACAGATGTATGCAGCAGTTTGCAGATCAAATTCAGACAAAATCAGATCTGCAGTCTTGACACAGTGATGAAACCAGTTTTGCATCCGAGACATCTGCATGTAGGTTTGGTGATTGTTGGCATGGCCAGGCAGTCATTTTTGCAAGAAACTGACCATCACAACTGTCATCAAGATCTTTTGCAAAATTACACGAACAGCATTTTAAAAAGTACTCTACATGGCCAACGTTTCTGTCAGAACCAGTAACATAGAAAACTGTACAGGAATTACGTTTCTGTGAAAAACTGTACTCTTTTCTGTGAACTACTGAACCATTTAAAAAATTTCTCAGAAACTTGAAATATTTGATGGGAATATACATATCCAAGCTCTAACACTAATATTTTTCATTACAGATATAGTAGGTGATACCACTTTAGTACAGCCAAAAACATGAATATTTCTACCAATCTCTTTGCCTTTTTTAATTTGATAGCTGAAGCATTTTACTTATGTATGATTGAACTTGTTGATTCTTGCAATTCTTAAATTTTGGCAATAATCTAGGCATACCAATGAGCATTTGGACTTTCGAACAAATCTGAAGTTCTAGATTCTTGGCACTATGAAACATTTTGAGAAGTTGCCCATTATGGTCCTCAAATTTGAAGCAGGAGTAAACCCATAATGGGCCAAGGTTACAAACACAATATGCCAGATGTACAGTAGTAACTGATGGAGATTTGCACTCATATGTGTCTCATTATACAGCACCTGGAACATGAAGCAATACTGTTTTAACAGGTTTTCACATCTATTAACTTCTTCATGGGAAACCGATGCAAAGCTTAAATAAAATATTGCTTCAACTTAAAGAGAGAGTAGTGGTCAAAATATACAGGATTCATGATGCCATGAAGCACAGGAATTGAATAAAAATACAGCCACGCCCTGCATTCATTTGCCTTCCAAAGGATCTTTGATTGAATGTGGAATACGAGTAATAAAGCTTGGTGGTTTGATTTCTCCTAGTCGGTTGTCTACCTTTTCAACAAGCTTTGACAAAGAAAAATCTTCATTGGAATATGTGGAGTCAAACCACAAATTAAAGAAGTAGCTTTTGTACTATACCTAATAAAACACAATGCATGTAATCAAAGACCATGCCATTAACAACATCAAAATACGGAAAGTACAGCAACCATGACAGTCCTTTAACACCAATCACTGGTGCATTACTCTTAACAGCAATTTGCCCATTTTGACAAAATTTTTTCATGGTTCTGTTTCCCATGACCATTCAAGTCATCTAATGGATATGTCCATGTGTGGCCCTTTCCTGTGGCACATGATCTCCCTTGCAGGAGGCAATATGCACAGCCATAACAACCATTAAATTGGACCATGTTTAGTAACAGACTTTTCGCAGTTTGATCACATGTTGCACATATTATTATCCCTTTAACAGAAACTTCACTCCCATCAGGTAATTTAACACTTATCCCATCTCCTAAAATGTTAAGCTCATGGTAGGTTGGCTTCAAAAAATATCAACACTTGGTTTTATCTCTCCATACCATAATCTTCCAAATATAAATTCCTTTTTCATACGCACCTTGTAGGGCAATTCATTAATAACAAAGTATAGAGGCCAAATGCTAAATTTAGATGCTCTGCATAATGGCACACCATCTGTATACATAGTAAGTGAAAACATTATTTTGATTATTGAGGATACCACTTTTCCCAAGTAAACTTTTGTAGACAGAACCATCATATATGTCCTCTAGATTTCCCTCATTCGTTTTGGAATGCTTGACCCTCTGAGCTGCAATTTTTCAGAAAAGTTGTCACATGAAAAAAAAAATTCTCACCTGTGTAATTAAGGGACATTGAATGAAGAATGATGTATTGCCCTCACTGTCAATATCTAGTGAACACATGGGGCATTTTGAAAGGCTAGAAGCTGCAAGGTAGTTTTTACAATTAGAACAAAATTTGTGAAATTTTATTGGGGTCTTTATAGATGCAAAATGATTTTTTGAAGAGGTAAAGGGATTTTGTCATCACATTTGGAGCCAAGCAATGTAATGGAGCTTCACATCAGCCACTCCTAAAATCATGTATGTTGGATCATCGCCTCACACAATCTAATGGAATAGGCCATTACAAGAATATCCTTGCATACTTACCAATGAAAACAAAGTCGCTGATTTCAAAACTTGTAAAGGACTCTATTTTTCAGCTCTGTTTTCCTTCTTTTCTCCCCCCTTTTTTCTGCAGCCAATAGTCACATGGTGGAAGATGAATGGTAGGGATAGCTCAAACAGCCTATCATCAGAAGATCATGTCGTGGTAGTCACCGACTCCAAGCCTAAAAATGGGACCCGTCCCAGGGCCGCCGAGGTCCAGCGTCGCAAATCTCAACTCTGTATGGAAACTCAGTTGAAGCTAAGGTCGGAGAACAAATTGAAGAGACTCGTAGAGAAGAACGGCGCGTGCAATGTCCTACATCACAACGTCCCCAGGAGGGGGGATTTCCTACGGGACGGTTTTACCACATTGCTGGATCTAAAGTGGAGGTGGGTTCTAATCATCTTCTCCTTCGTCTATCTGATCGGGTGGGTCATATTCGCAGCTTTCTGGTACGCTCTGGTCTGGGACCACGGGGACCTCGATTACAGGGACAGGTTAGACGATCGTCCCGACTGGGAACCGTGCGTTTCAAATGTGGACAACTTTATAAGCGCTTTCCTGTTCTCTCTAGAGACTCAGACGACCATCGGTTACGGTTTCAGATCCGTCACCGAAGCTTGTTGGTTAGGCGGTACGATGGTCGTCATACAGTCTGTGTTCAGTTGTCTAGTAGATGCGGTCATGATAGGATGCATCTTTGCCAAACTTGCCAGGCCGAAGAAACGAGCTGCCACCATCAAGTTCAGCAAGAATGCCACAATCTCGGAACGGGACGGCCAGCTGTGCTTCATGTTTCGGGTGGGGGACATTCGCGAGAGCCACATCTACGATACAAAGATACGTGCCCAGCTCATAAAGCCCAGGGTCACTTCCGAAGGAGAGTGCATCCCCATCGAGACTTACAAACTTGCCCTCGGTCCCGAGGCCCTACCAGCGGAACAGATTTTCTTGGTGTGGCCCATGATCATTTGCCACGTTATCGACGAAAACAGCCCTTTCTACGAGATCGGGGCTTCCATGCTACGGGAGGAGACTTTCGAAGTGATCGTGATTCTGGAAGGCGTTTTAGAACAGACTGGACTGATCATGCAGGCTAGGACCTCTTACTTACCTTCTGAAATATTATGGGGTCACAGGTTCAGCAGTAAGTTTATTACACCCCACGACGACCACGAACACCTGACAGTAGACTACAGGGAATTCAATACAACGTATCAGGTGCACGGCGCATTCTCCTGCAGTGCCAAGGAGAGAGATGTCCTCACCAGTCAAGGGTTGGACATCAAAAATATGAACCCTCAAACCCTCAGGTCAGCGCTGAAGAAATCCTACTCGTTCGAAGACAGCCAACGACAGAAGCAGGTCAACGGCGGCTCTCACCGCGGTAACGGTAAGGGAAATATCTGCTTCGTGGACGATATCCAGGAGCAGGAGGAAGGAGACATCGGGAGCCAAATAATTATGAGCATCGACGAACACATCAACGATCCAGGTTTCTCGGAGTCGGTGGACGAGACCAAAGAGGGACCAGTTGCAATTGTTCCATTTAAGGAAATTGGATCGCCTGTGTGAAGGTAAGACAAAGATTACAGTTAGTTTATAATTCTGTTTTACGATGCCACGTGCAAATCAAAAGAGAGTTTATCATAAAGGCATAATAAGGCATAATAAAAAGGCCTAAAGGCAATAATGGTCACTTTCTGATGACCAATATGGAAACCAACATATGTCACACAAAATCTGCTATGGATTTCAAAGATGTGTTTACTAGTGCAATTGTTTTATCAACATTCAGAATCAACATAACATAGATCTTGCCTATAAGGATATACCACTTTTTCCGTAAAAAGTAATGAGCGATTGGTCGTGTAGGTCTGGTAGGGTACCCCAGTTTTTACAGAAAAAGTGGGGTATCTAGGGCGGATTTTCTCATAGGCAAGATCTGTATAATGAGAGTAAAGAATGTACTACTTGGGGAACAATGAAATATACAATTTATAAATTAAAATGTAAATTGATAATTACACTATTTGTAACTTGTTTTATAAGTGTCCTTTAATACAAGATATGCAAGTTGAAAGCTGAGTATAGAGTGGAAGACGTGATAGTTAAAAGTGAATTTTAGTTTAGTTAAATCATAATTATATACAGGAAATCATATTTGTCAGGAATTGTATATATGTCAACATCTTAATGCAGTCTCCTGTACACAACACCATCACAATCTCTGTGCAAACTATATCTTTTGGCACAAATTGAGCACTTGGCTACTAATTACAAGGGAAGTGAAATAAGTTGTTTCAATTAAACTTGTCATTGCATGGACAAAAAGAGGATACTGTACATGGATTATTGTATTTTAAGAACAATATAGAGAAAAAGTTAGATTTCCTCTTGGGAATAATTTGTCTTTATCATAAATGGTCAAACCTGACTGTACTGTAAGCATACTGACTGATTCATGAAATACAAACCCCCTGAACAATACATCACAAGATATGATGGTTTAATTAACTGTTGTATTTTGGTGCCAATTTTTCTGTCAATTGTATCATTGTGCCAGTAAGGAGAGGCCAAAGCTTTTACTTTCTGTTTTGCTCCTCACATCATATTCAATGTAGTTGTTATGACGATAATGCCAAAAATACCTCATATTAAAGACTTCAATAGTTTAAAATTCCAAATCCCTATCAAGGAAATTGCACTAATAAAGAAAACATCAAATCAAGCGCAAATGGGCCACATACATATCATAATTAGGCAGTTTTGCCTCAATTCTATGGTATCTTCCAAATGGAATCATGTTAATATTAGTTGTCCAGGGGAAGGGGGAATGACAGGGGGAATACAGGGGGAGTGCCAGGGCGAGAGGCAGGAGGTTGGTACATAATTATCATCCCTTTCACATAGTCTACTAATGATAAGTTGGCTTTTGCTGTTCCTTGATCCATGAGTTTATATTAGAACCATTCAAAGTAATCAGTTTGTCTCAAAGTTTAGCATTCTAACAGTTGCTAAAAGAAAGGATTCAACTAATTTCTGGAGGCTTCTACCCTCCATGTTATCCCCTGATATTAGCGAGTACTTTATGTTGCCGATACCAGTGAAGAAAATGTCTTTTTTACAGTGAAAAATGAAATTCATTCATTTCATTCATTTATTTGTTTTTTCACATAAATATTACAATGTGAATGGAAGTCTTCTGAAAAGCCTATGCTGGCTTAACAAAACAGAAGACTCCCATGGAGAAAATATAGAAAATAGTGAAAAAAATGTTAATAACAATACGTATACGCATCAATATGTGAATATGCTGCTATGCGACTATGCAGCTAAATCATAATAAATAAGACATGATAATTTCTTTAGGAAGACATTTACTAAATGTGGAGCTTGTTTTCTTAGTTTTTAAAGTTATTGACAGTGAATTCCAAATTTTGGTTGCATGGTTTCTGAGGCTTAACATACCAGTGCGTGTTTTATATGATTTATAATGTGCGTTGCTAGCCGTTCTGGTATTATGATTATGGAAATCTGTGTTGCTATTTATAAAATTTCGAAAACTGATTGGTAATGATCCATGATTGCTGAGATTGCTGAAATGATTGCTGAGATTTGAGCATGAGTGAACATCATGATTTTCTTCTTATATGTAGGGACTGGTGGGGGGGAGGTGGGGGGGTCAAAACTGATGACATAATGAGTATTTGTTATGAAGGAATTGTCAGGGCTGTAGTATAACAATATACTACTCAGATGACTTTCTCTAGTGACACAAACAGAAAAAAACTTAAGAAAATCAATGCACAGGGCTGGAGTTAGACAACTACAAATTAAAGGAAATTATTAATTTTGGTCGTTAGAGAAATTTAATGATTTAATTGTTACAACTCTGATATTGTCAGTTTTAGATTGGAACAAGATTTACAAATTTAACTTCCACAAATTGTTTCAAGTTGATCCTTACACATGTCAATAACTCAGACTGGGCATGCATGCATCGATCATGGACAAAATATTGACATATTTTGTCAATGAGTCAAACATCAAACTTTATTACTACTTCACCCACTGCATCCTGTGTTGGTTATTTGTATTGCTACACTGCAGCGTGGTGATGAGATGACAGAAACTTTGTACAAAAAAAAAAAAAAACAGGTTGCTTCATTCTCTGAGTCAAGCTGCAGGCTAGATATGGCAGAGTCTAGAGCTCTGCAGTTACCCCTGAGTGACATGATACATGAGAAATGATGGCATGGTTTAAAGGGTGTGAAGACTCACGCAAAAAGAAACTGTCTATAATGCCAGCAATCTGACCTAGTTTCGAATGAGGTGTAACAGAAGTGTTAGACACCACCATCGATCCCAGAAAATACACACACAACTTGCTACCGTCGGTAATTAGACACTAGTGTACAGTCAGTACATACAGCTGCGGTCAATACCAATTGCACAGTGTATAAACGATACAGCGATGGACATCTCAGGTCCAGCTAAAGATAACAAGGTATCACATTTAATTAATGTCTGCATTTTGTTGCGACACAAACAAAAAATCACTTGCAAGCAACAGAAAGTTAACTTTTTCAGATGGCCGCATGCGGTTTGGGGCGAGTCTTCAATGCCTTTAAGCTGCAGCTGGCTAGATTGGAATCATATGTCTAGCTGCTGAAACCCCTGAGTGACAGGATAGATGAGAAATGATGACCTGATATATGTCACATATTCAGGACACACATACAGTATCTGAATGACACAATAGAATAATCAGTATTAATCAGTCCTCTTACAGTTTAAATATCAAGATGACCCAATAGAGATACCAATGTGAACTCTAACATGTGTTATGAGTTGTCTGGCTGTGAATGTCCCTCTACATATTTCTTTATATCAAGCATTATACTGCACCTGTTCAAATATAGCACAATTTTCTGTTTATTCTTTCATTAATTAAAAATCTAACATATTCTTTTGAACACATGTTAGATTTTTAATTAATAAGCAACAATATTTACTGCCCTCAGTCCCCATAACCTGTCTCCAGTCTAAATACGTGTATATGCAATTTTGAAAAAAATGAAACAAACTGAAAGGAAAGCTTGTGATTAAAGGCATTGAAGACTCGCCCCAAAACGTGTGCCGCGCTCTGAAAAAAAGTTAACTTTCCGTTGCTTGCAAGTGAAGTTTTCTTCTTGTCGCCACAAAATGCAGACAGTAATGAAACGTGATACCTTGTTATCTTTTATCTAGACCTGAGATGTCCATCGCTGCTATGTACACGGTGTTGTGGGTATTGACCGTAGCTGTATGTATTGACTGTACACTAGTGTCTAATTACCGACGGTAGCAAGCTGTGTGTGTATTTTCTAGGATCGATGGTGGTGTCTAACACTTCTGCTACACCTCATTCGAAACTAGGTCAGATTACCGGCATGAGACGTTTCTTTGTGTGCAAGTCTTCACACCCTTTAATCTACCAAAACAACGCGACTGGACAACTTGATAGCATTCCGTCACCTACAGTACAGTATATATCCCAATTCTGGGACACTGCCTATACTCTCACCTGCTTCAAAATCAAAGATATATTTTCTTTAATTACAATGTAAATATTGAACTTTGACTAATTTACCATTACCCCATTTCTGGGAAAATGATAAACAGAAATAGAGTACATTTCTTTAACAAGTAAAATGCATGTCTTTTTCATTTTGAACTTGTAACTTATTGTGTAACCATTCACCTGCACATGAATGCCACAGGTTATGAAGATATATTATACTAAGTCATCGAAGGGATAAGCTCAGCCAAGTCAAATGAAGAACTACACATTCAGGTTAAATGTGAATTAAATTAATGATGTATGCAATATTGACACAAAAACTGAAAAGAACTCTACGCCCAACAGTTTATTTGAATGCAGGTTAAAAATTGGAAAGCTTGTTTACATGAAGATGAAATATAATATACTGTATGTGTATTACTCATATAAACCTATCTACGTCTACTGCATGTGCTTGGGTTGACAAGTAGTTTTACCACAGTATTGATTGTACACTTTTAAAGTTATTAACTGGTTGTGGTAACAAATTTTCTGGAATCAAGCTTCATAAAAGACCATATACAGTATAGTTACAGGTTAGCATATTTTTCTAATATTGACTCAGAAACTACACATTTAAAAGGAATTTACATACACTATGTTTATAAGAAGGGTACATGACAATGTAAATTCAGTGGTTTACAACAAGTTTACTGGAGCTGG
Source organism: Apostichopus japonicus (assembly GCF_037975245.1). Classification (NCBI taxonomy): domain Eukaryota; kingdom Metazoa; phylum Echinodermata; class Holothuroidea; order Aspidochirotida; family Stichopodidae; genus Apostichopus; species Apostichopus japonicus. The sequence goes on from NC_092579.1 coordinate 9,991,375, forward strand.
AAAAAAAAAAAACCTATCAAATTCATGTGATGGTTCATGGCAAACACTCAAAGTTGGTTCACTAAAATGTATGACCTGTTTGAACACACTAGTTTATGTAGGTACACCAACTATATAGCACTATAGTACATGTGTTAACACCAACACATGGCTTGGATAGACAGACAGGGGCATTTATCAGGTATTAACAAACATAAGGAGGAGATCTCATGACATGTTATTGGACCAAAGGTCACATTGTGAAATTCACCCAGTAACCTATACAGCATTGGCAGTGTAGTGTAGGTCCACAAGAGAGACGTACAAGAAGCCTGAATTTCTAGTTTTGTGACATCTTTTAACAACACTTTAGAAATCAATTCAATTAATAGTGAATTAAATTTGTGAAACCATGAAGCTGTTTATAGCTCCATGGTTAAACTATGTGGTGAGACTCAGTGCAGAATGCTTGATGTAGTTGATAAAGGGCCTTTGGGAACATTGCTAGGTGTAGCTAGTTGTTGTCTTTGGAAACTCCAATGTCACTCTTTGGTGAGAAGTAAATTAGCTGGCCTTAACGTACTTCCCACACAAAGGATCAAACAACTCTCTTTCCTCCCCTCTTACATGCATAGCGATTTCCCTTCTCACACAGATTTGTTACTTAATCTAAAGGCTGATTAAAATTACTCAAGGTGTCTTAGTTGGGATTTATATCTTAATCTTGCCAGAAAAACAAGTAACATCCTGCTAGAAAGTGTGAAATTCAAATGATTCAGAATCCTCCTCTACTTTGATTGGCTTGATCATCTTAAATTTAATTTCCACCTTCCAGTAAGTCCTAATGAAATTGTTGCTAACTTTTGCATTTTTATTTTTGTGTTAACTTGAGTCTTTTCCACTTGATACTCGTGTTGCCCTCTATACTTGCTATTAATAAACCTATTGAACTGTACATGTTTTTACTCTGAAGAAAGTAGTAGAAATTAAGTTATTAACACATTGAAACAAAATGTTACACAAAATAGTCAAATATTATTATACATAGTTAAAAGATTAACCTTATGGACAGTTTGACCATTAACTGGATGATTACCTTTGTACCATAGGATATTATCTGGCAATATCCTCTGCCAGTAGATATACTATATAGAAAACCACTACGTTAGCAGACAGAAAAGTACCTTTAAAGGTTTACCTGTAAATGGACTCTTTGCCCCCGTCCATTACGAAACTATGTTTATTCTATTTTACCTACAGGTATAATTTGACCATTAACTGAATGATTACCTTTGCACTGTTAAATATTATCTGGCAATATCGTCTGCCATTAATATACTGTATATAGAAAATCACTACGTTCGCAGACAGAAAAGTACCCCACCCCCCCCAAAAAAAAAAAACATGATTGTGGAACAAGATAAACCTAACTGTATAGCAATCTGACATCCTTGACATACATAATTTACATTGATATAGATATCACTACTAATGCACATATACATTGAAACTTGTAAACATTCATAGGTATTAAATGTTCTTTTAAACAAAATGTGAGGTTGCCATGCAACCATTTATATTGGAATGAAGGACATTGATTTAAAAGTCAGGTATCAATTTGTTTTAATCTTTAACTTGGTTAATTCCCTTTCACTGTGTGGTGCATCAGGGCTGACTACATCAAATTGAGAATTTAAAATAATTAACTTGAAAGACAATTAAATGGGTTAAATTGGCGATATGGCATACTTTTACCTTTGTATTTGATTCTAAGAAGAAGGACAAAAAGAGTTTTATCAAAAATATCAATTTTTGATCATTTGAGCTATAAATGAACAACTGGTTAAAATTTAGGACTTCTGTCTTTTGTTGCAGTTTAATTTAGAACTCATTATTTCAGTTATTGTCTGTCTGTAAGAAGATCTTGTTTGTGCTAAAAACCTTTATTGTCAGTCTGAAATTTTAGAACAGATGGAAACATCAAGCTCTTCAACTTTAAAATATTCCCACAAGTTTTGTTTTTCTCAGTAGAATATTAAAGTTAAGTTTGCTATCAACTTTCATGATTTTGCTTAATTTGACACTGTTTTCAATAACTTCAAGAATAACCGTAATGAATTGTTTCTTTTGACTGTAAAGCAAAAGTGAAATTTCAACAAAATTTCTAAAACAATTTAACAAGTTAGACATTTTATCGATTTACATATGCTGATTTTTTTCCAACAGGTCTTTGGCGATAAAATATCTTTTCCTGATGCATCTACAGATGTGAACTGTCTGGACCAAAATCAACAGCAGGTACCCAACAAATGCCTTCCGATATATCATTCCACTTTTTACGAGGTTGATAATATTAAAAGCTTATTTAAGAGTTCATTTTAAGAAAACGTGACAGTTTTGAGAGTAATCCGGTTGCATTTTCTTTCCAATATTGCTGTCAGATTTTAACTTTTTATGTAGACAAACAGCATTAGGCTAGAAGTACAACAAATTAGTCTGTTCTTTCACCATCACTTGCTTCCTTCAACTGTCTTCAAAGTGTGCTAATCGCCATGGCTACGGTCATAAAACTCATCTTTCAGTCATGCATAGATCTCTGAATACACATTTTAACCCTTACTTCTGTTTCATCATAAATCATTCTCTTGTTGACACCGGTTTGGTTATTATGAAAGGAACCTAAGAACTACCAGGAGGGTGTATTTTTGACATCATTTAAAAAAAATTACAGGTTTTAATACTTTAGACAACATTCTGATGATTTATGACCTTAGTGCCATAGTGAATGAGAAATGTCACAAAATTGCTTTTGTTTTTTATCAATTCCTCGACTTCCACTGCCATATTATCTTCAAAATATTGCATTTTGCTTTATTATCCACCAATTTAAGTATACTGTATTTGGACACATTAATTACAGATAGATACCATGGTGATAGCTCATTTATTGATATGCTTATTTAAAATAACGGACAAACTTTTTGCTTCTTCAACTTAAGCTCACAATTACTTCTTCCAAGGTAGATAGAAAAGATTTAAATTTTCCTCTTTGAAATTTTATTTTATGTTTATATAGTGGTTTAAAAGCGTGAACTATTTAAGTTAAACTAGTTCCTTTTTTGGGGGTTTCTTTTTTAAATTTATGAATATATTCTTTTATTTTATATCCTGCTAATTGTGGTTGTACTTTTAAGACGCGCTTCCCTGACACCTGTCAACTTTTATCACATGTCAAACTTTATCAATTAAACAAAGGAGAGTTAATAAGTATCACGTTTCTTTCCATCACTAATACAAACACTTGCATAAATTAATATGGCCTTTATCTAACTAAGTTCGTAGCTCATGAATGATAACTTCCACATTTTGTTACTCTTGAAAAAGTGAATTATTTAAAACATCTGACAAGTTTCCCATCAAGCTCTAGGTCAAACAGGTTTAAATATTATTTGAAGCAGCACTTTGGAGTTGACTTTCATTATTGTAGATGTCTCATGAGGTTAAGTGAATAGTCTTCAGTTCTTTTAATTATTAGATTTACCTTGTCTTGTATCAATTGGTGTCCCCACCACCCCACCCCCCCTTCCTCTTCTTTCTTGACCTCATAAAAAAATTATGACCTACTGTTCCCCCCACCCCCACATATATGGGGGTTAGCTTAAAAAAACAGGGCCACACTTACTCTTACACAAAGTCCAAGATCCTCCCCTGTTGAAATACTCATGAATGTGAATTTGTCTGAGAGACAAACATATCCATTATAACTTTTATCTTACAAACTTGATACTAACATGTTTCTTGGTACTTTGAATCCTGGAAGTTTTATCCTTAATCAGTGTTCATTTGGGCTCTCATGTTCATATACCAATCTTTAATATAAAACAGCAACGTAACTAACATAGATTCATGACTTTAACCGCAGATGTGTTGGAATTGAATGGAAATCGTCAATTAGTACACTCATTAGAAATCTCTGTCTGAGTTAACAGAAGGTTTGATGGTGTCTTATCTAATTGGATCAATTCATTGCAATCATATTTAGACAATTCTTGATATGTCTGGTAAAAATAATGCTTGCCAACTATTTTACTTCTCAAATACAATCTTTGTTGCCATAAAATATTTTGACTTTATTCTGTAAAAATACTGATACAATTACAACTTGTGAATAATTTCTTATGGTACCTCTACCCTGACTCATTCATATAGTGACCAACTGGTTAGGTTTATTTGTTCACAAATAAAGTGCCTATGACACCCTTATTCGTGGAAAGTGTCAAAATAAACTGGTGCAACTAGTATGAAATTGTTTGACAATATGTACTTCCCTGATGCTGTGATGTATTTATGCTTTTATTCACTTCATTGAAGCTGTGACTGATCACTAAGTGCCTTCAACACCCAGATTCATTGATAGTGTTATTACATACTTCATGTTGCAGCTAGTTTGAAAGTGCCTTAAACATTTGACATTTACTAATACTGTTATTAACATGTGTACAACAAAGCTGTAACTGTTCACTAAGTACCTTCAACACCCAGATTCATTCATAGTGTTATTACATACTGCATGTTACAGCTAGTTTGAAAGTGCCTTAAAACTTTGACATTTATTCATACTGTTATTAACATGTATGTAAACTAAGCTGTAATTGTTCACTTAGTGCCTTCAACATGCAGATTCATTTCATAGTGTTGTTACATACTGTGTGTGCAACTAGTTTGAAAGTGCCTTAAAACTTTGACATTTATTCATACTGTTATTAACATGTATGTAAACCAAGCTGTAATTGTTCACTTAGTGCCTTCAACATGCAGATTCATTTCATAGTGTTGTTACATACTGTGTGTGCAACTAGTTTGAAAGTGCCTTAAACATTTGAAATTTATTCATACCGTTATTAACATTTAGGTAAACTAAGCTGTAATTGTTCACTTAGTGCCTTCAACATTTATTGCATAGTGTTGTTACATACTGTGTGTGCAACTAGTTTGAAAGTGTCTTAAAAATTTGACATTTATTCATACTGTTGTTAACATGTATGCAACTAATTGCTACTTTTCACTCAGTGCCTTCAATTGCACCCAGATTCATTCATAGTGTTATAACAAACTGCATGTTGCAACTAGTTTGAAAGTGTCTTAAAAAATTGACATTTATTCATACTGTTATTAACATGTATACAACTAATTGCTGTGACTGTTCACTAAGTGCCTTCAACACCCAGATTCATTCATAGTGTTATTACATACTGCGTGTGCAACTACATTGAAAGTGCCTTGAAACTTTGACATTCATGCTGTTATTAACATGTATGTAAACTAAGCTGTAATTGTTCACTTAGTGCCTTCAACATTCATTGCATAGTGTTGTTACATACTGTGTGTGCAACTAGTTTGAAAGTGCCTTAAAACTGACATTTATTAATACTGTTATTAACACTAAGTGTCTTTAATACACAGATTCATCAATATTGTACTTAGACTAATTCATAACATATGTATACATATTAACTTATGTATATAATATGTATACATATGTATACATATTAATAAGCAAATATAAATATTTGCTTATTAACATACTAACTAACTGCATATTAACCCTGTTCACAGATAATGCATTTAATATTTTTGATGCATCAAAAGTATGCAACTGGCCTTATCACTCAACATGTAAAAACACCTACAAGAAAACATACCTCCTTCTAACTGGAGGGAGTGCTGTTATTTCATGACGCTAAGTAGCCAGATATATGCAAGTGGGAGAAGCCACAGGTGGCCTATTACTTAAACCTCCACGTAGGTTGGGTTATCCAAATTACAGTTTTCGCTCATTTTAGATAAACACAAGTGTCGTAACAGACATTTCAAACAGGAGTAAATATTCTGTACCAACTCCAGTCTCCTCTCAGCAAATGTTCTGTCCCACTTGGCTAGCATAAAAGAATTTTATAGTACAATTAATTACTGTATTTTACATCTCCAACTAAGTATCATCATTCCTAAAATTCAAACCAGTTTGTCTTGCTGTATTAACAACAATGCATAGAAGTATGTTATTTGATAACATAATCAGTATATATAGCAGTATTAACAACCATTAGATTATATCATCAACTCACAATCAACAATCTTGCCAAAGTTTATTTCTTCTTTTGAATTGGCTTCTCATTCTGTTCAGTTCTCTTCAATGTTATTATTATTATTTTTATTATTTTTTTTTTGTCAACTGAAATAATAGCTTATGAAAATTCAATATCTCCATTTTCAAACAACAGAAAATAAATAACAAGAATGACTCATCACATAATTATAACTCATAAGTTACAGTATTTTCATCAATTTCTAAACTACAAATCTGATCTGTTGACATTTTTTTTATTAACGTAATTAATGTGACAACTAAGGACATTGGGTGACATGTTTGGGCCCTGGAGACAATTATTTGCCATCTGGGCCCTGTCTTCAAGGTTCTTTTTTCAGTACATTATGAAAGTATATTAAACTGGATACATTATTCTTTATCTCTTATTTCCCTGGGCGTTCTAATTATCCAACATGGACCCCATAGTATGTCCCTCACTGACCATCAACCCCCACCCCCACCCCACCCTCCCCCATCATGTTCAGCCTGATGAGGACAAAGACAGCATTTAAAAATTGTATTCAAAGTCCTTTTCACAAATGACTTTTGTTATCTGATATCATAACAATGCTGAGTAATCAAATAAACAAACACTTTTATCAGCGTACTGCACGAACCAGAGAGTATTTGCATTGTTAGCAATGTAATGGTAAGACTTTTACAGGAGAATGTTATTAAAGGGAAGTATAGATTGTTCCCCCCCCCCACTCCTACCTCCCTCCCTCCCTCCCCTTCCTCACTTTACCATACCGCTACAGAAAATTACACTTTGGTTGAATTACTCTATACTAACTTGATAAATAACTATTTAAGTTATTATTAAGTACATTTCTTTGCCGGCACAATGATTGGTCATTTGCAGCATTTACAGAAATATTTACAGCAAAGCTATAGTTGTCTTCTTCAAAATGTTTTTTTTAATTTTTTTTTTAATTAGACATAAATTTAACATTCATGATCATATTATCTTTCAACTTTCAAATCATTTCTGTTCGATTATTTTGTTTTCTTTTAACCAGTAGTGGCATGGGCTTGAAGAATGGGGAGAGGGTTTTGGGAGGGGTATGGGAGGAGACCATTGCAAAGTAAACTAACAGGCCCTAATTTATTATTTCCTTTATCGCAGAGTTTTACCACCCTTAATTTTTTATATTTCCATTTCTTATTGGGAAGCAAATTTAACAAAAGCTATGATTTTTTTATTCACAATAAAATGCTCTTGCTAACATCTCTCATTTTACTTTATGTTTATATTTTGGTTTGAACTTCTACCTTTGCTTTAAGGGCATTGCACAACCTCGTCTAGGTCATAGGTCAGCCAGGAAGCTTTCTTACAAACTGCATCTCAAAATCATATGATATATATAATATTGAGCCAAAGATTAGGTTTGTCTATTCTGCTAATCAATGCACGGCACTTCATTATTGGTCATGTTTCAGATTAAAATGATCAAGAAAACAGTATTTGGTCACAATATTTTGACATGATGACAATGGTTTATATATATAGATAGATAGGTATATATATTCATATAGGTATATATATATATATGCAAAATCAACTGTTGCAGCTTTGTAACACATTCAAAAGTTTTTGTTTTAATTATTTTAAGAGCATAATGTACAATCTGAAAGGCACATGATTGTTGTCTATAATATTTATGATATACTTTTTTCTGTTTTATGAAAGTTTTTGATGGATCTTTAACCATCTATGGACCAATATTTTACTTTACATTCTTATTTTCTTTTAGTTTATGGGTGTTGGATTGTAATTTATATATACATCGTATCAAGCTTCATATATGAAGGGCATTCGTCAATCATGACTATATTATATGCCCTACTTTTCTTCTATTTTCTGCTTTCTTTCCCATTTTATTCCAAGTTTTTTCAAAGACCCTCTGTTGCCATCTCTTCCTTGGCAAGCCTTACTTTATGTGTGTGAACGTAAAAATGAAAATATTAAAGCTTTAGAATGGTAATTAAAGATCTGTTTACCAATTCTTTCCATGGGTTTAAATTTAAAAATTACTAATGAATATGCAATAAGCTTAAAAAATATACTAAAACATTACTTGAAATTTAAATATAATATTATTCGAACTGAATTTTTCATTTAAAATGGTTGAATTTAGAAACAGAGAGATTGACTTTCCTCTCTGAAATAGAGGGTGTCAAGTGAGAGGAAGGTCAGTTTTGGGAAAGATATATTTTATTTAAAAGACTTTCTTTCAAGATGGTCGACAAAAAAGGAAAAGAAATAAAACAGAAACGTGACATTTATATATTCACTGTGTTTGTTTTCGTTTTTACTTTGGTCCTAAGGATGTTTGAATGCGCATGTTTTACGGTCTTCTTAACTCTAAATAAAGTGAAATTTAGGATGATTTATGAATTCAATTTTAAGAAAGACTTTAATGGTTTACATTTCAATGAAAAGAAACAACATTTTAACTTTGAAGCACTTTTCGAAATGTAAACATTCACACAATCATATTCCATTAGTAAAGAAATAATAGTAATGAAAGTTAAGGGGAAAATGCAGTACTTTTGATTTGAAAAACTAACCACTGCCATTGCTAGGTGAGGTTCCCAATTGCCTAGACTAACTCATATACCTTAATACATGACTTGAAAAGCAACACTTACATCAAAAACTCAGAATGGCCTCACAACCCTTCCAATTGTAGTGACCATTAAGTGATATAATTGGCATGCAATAATGGAACCTCTTACCCAATCTGTGGATATTTTTTTGGTCTCAATTCATGACAACATACATTCCCTTAAAGTTTTTGCAATAGCCTCTGTTGCAGACATATGAACCACAGCACCCTATAACCAGAGGTGTATGGGTATAAATGTCTGGTACGACATCAGAATCTTGGCATAACATCAAAGTCAATTGTTTTCTTCTGACACAAGATTCAGAAGTCAGCCAACTATATCATCATTGTTGGAAACAACTAACCAAAATTCTTCATGTCCCCTCTCCCCAACCCCCTTCACCCTTAAAAGCTTAAGAAAAACCCCCGCAACCTAAGCATATAACCTTGCTATTCAAACAACGCAGACTGCAATTATTACCATAACATAGTCTGATAGATGTCAAAGTACACAGTATGTGTGCCATAAATGTAGAGAATATTTCAGCAGGTATAAAGTAAAACATACAAAAATAATACAATATAATTCTGGAATAAATCAAGAACTTTACAATTGAAGTGTTATATATTTTACCATTAAATAACATGTTTCTACATTAGATTCTATATAATGATATTTATTCCCCTCATAAACCATCAAGTCTATATTACTACGCAAGCAAGAAGGACTACCCTAGCTTATAATTAGTATAAGCTTTCGCACTTAGCATATATATATATATGCTCCCCACGCTATATTTTTGCACTAGATGAGAAGGAATTATGACTAGCAAGCACTGAGTAAATGCGGGGACATATAATGCACTGCTAAACACCACACAGGCTCTCTGGACTCTTAAATATCCCATGCTTTGGAGAGTTAAACAGTTAGGGGAACTAACCAGTAAGGAGGAGGGTAAGTAAATAGTGTATGTATTGTTATTATTATTAAATGTCATTACGTTTAGGCTTGTTGCAGAATGCAATGTTTGAAGAAGTTTGTCCTCAATTGTTTTCTCTAAAAGTTAACATTACTCTGAATGTATGAACTGTTACCAGGGAGTTGTTATGGAAACTCTCTGCTGTTACTAAAGAACCCTTTTTATGCAATAGGCATGAAACCTAAACCTTCAAGTCTAAAACATTCTACCATCCATCCATCCAACCCCAACCCCCCCCCCAACCCCTCTACTGCTCCCTCAATCTCTACCTGCATTGTGACCAAATTTAACCCATATAACTGTACACATATTGTTAAAGGTAGTCAGTATAGGCCCCAAATTATAGCATGTTATAATGGCTAGAAGTATTCAAAAAGTATGGAAATAAGTAGACATTTGTCACTAAACATTTTCATACCATAAACTGAGCCCCTGACCCAGTATCAGGTTGAGTTCACAACAACCAATCGCTATAATAATTTCAGATCACATCAAATCTTGGGGTGAATTTGGGTGAACTAATTCTTCTTGGCATATTCCAACATGAGCTCTGTTTTCACTTTCCTGTTTTTCTTCTCTTAGTTTTCATTCAATTATGACCAACCCGTCTGAAATATTGTCACAGATCTAACCATGATTCAAGATAACAGGCAGTAATACACTCACAGAGTCATCTATGGGACATGTTGCCATTTACAATGTATGTAAAAGAAAACTACACATTAGTATAAAAAAATATTTAAAGTTGCTTTGCAACAATATACTCAAACTTGAGTATTAATCATTTTTGATCAAACTAGCAAGCACAACCTTCCAGATATTTACACCAAATGAATGTTAATAAGCGATTCCTTTATGAATTTGACTTGATTCTCAATGTACATTCCGTTTCCTGAACACTTTTATCATGTCAATATCAATCAAATGCAAACAGCAATTATGCAAAAAAATCAAAAAGTTTATTTGACTTTTTACTTGTTTGAAATAAAGACTTGAATCGCTTTATAGTTAATGAACTAGATTACTGTTATAATAATGTTTGGGTATCGAATAGGTCGTCAAGAAATTCAACTTAGCAACTAGACCCAGTGCATTTGCAAGCCCTTTGTCAACTGTTGGCAAATCTAGAAGTAGAGGATGACAGGGTGTGAGAGAGGGGGGGGGGGAGATATATCCCACTACTTGGTAAAGTGGGAGGATTGAGGAGAGGGATGAGGGAATATTGCTTCATTTAGGTGACCAGGGTGGCTCTCTGTATGACAACATAATTTGTAATGTTTTTGAGGTTTAGATAGAAACTGGTGTGCATCTCACATGTTTACACCTAGAAAATATGTACAAAGGTAGGCATAACTTGTTACTTGTTTTCTCTTGTTGCATTATACACATTCCTATAGTGCCTGGACTCAATTCAAGTGCATGTACTCCAACAAAGGTTATAAATGCTACTGTTTATTGTCTCTGGTGTGCTTATCTCATATCTCATAACTCGTTATTATCTTACATAGGTGCTATAAAACCAAGTTTGAAAAACAGATTTGTAAGAATATTAAACAATCCAAATTGCTTTCTGTGCTATAAAGGGCCACAAAGGCATTCCCAAGGACACAAAACAGAAAAGGGTTTTGTTTTAATCACAGATACCGGTGTTTGGCTAACTGTGTAAATCCACTTTACCACCAAATATAAACTCTACTATTTGTTCCATTATTTCAAAACCAAACATTGACAAGGGGCCTGGGCATTGGTTTAGGGGCCCACTATGAACTCTTTCAAAACAAATTACATATCAGAGCTTAAGTAGCCTCCTTTGGTTATATACTATATAAAAATTTGATGTAGGTTGTAGTTCACATATAATCTTGGACTGGATCGAATTTTGTGCTTTAAAATAGATAACAAATGCATCTATATAGCGAATTAATTGTCGCTATTCATTTGGAAATAAAATTATATAGAAGCTGATAGCTATAAACGTTGTTCAGTTTTGTTTGATACCTGCACAGTAGCTAGAAAGGTTATTAAATTACAAATGCATTTAACGATAGGTTATCGGTGAAATATGTCACAAAATTTAAAAGATTGTAGCAGACTTTAGTGACCTTTGACTAAAAATGGGTAAGCCTGGTGGCGTTGTCATTCTTTCAGCCAAATAATGGTGTAAAAGGGTTGGCAGAGCTATGTTTTCACGATGATCTGATCCATCAAAACTAACAAATTTCTGTTCGGACGAGCATAATCAGCTTTGGTTGTGGTCCACAAGAAGACTAGGTGTAGTGTAGATTGAATTGTATATAACTTATTGCCCCAAATAGGTCAAATAATAAATTGGGTGTCACATTCTTTCACTTTGTAGATACTGAAATTAAACAAATATTTGTCATAGGCCTATGATCCACTCGAATGGGAGTTTTACTGGCACAACGTTGGTGTTCAATTCATCAAAATTACACATCTCTCCCAGAGTGTATATATTATTGTTCACTCTTTTTCTTTTCCTTTGGACAACCAAATTTGCTGTTCGGACAACCAAAAGTAAGAAGAAAAAAGTAGGGGAAAAATCCTTAATAATTGGCCCTTGGTGATGTAGGGGTGGTTTTGGTTTGATACAAAGTCGTTACAATGGTTTACCGATGAGTGGACAGGCAATGTGGGATTGACAGAAATCACCAATCCACCCATGAACTGATTAAAAGGCTTCCTACTATAAAATGATAAGATTGCTTTGATGTTGAATTCTTGCAGTCAATTGGAAATAAATGAGAGCTAATATGCGGTATTCTGTTTTGCATAATAATTCTGCAAAGTAGATAAAGATGTTTACATGGATGCAATCAATTAAGATCAGGTTATCATCGAAATATGTTCTGCAAAGTCGAGGCCTGAGTTATTGCATCGTCCAAAACTATTGAATTTGAAGATCTACACTGACAGATGAAATTAAAAAATTGACAGAAGAAATACACAATCGAAAAACTTCTCTATCCACCATAATCAAAGAAAGGGAATACTGAACAACATTTTGGAAAAATGGAACAGAGAATGTTTTCGTGATCTTCTTTGTAGTTTTTAGGATTGTTATAATGAGACAAAATCCACCTTCGAATAAACACTTTAACATCACTAAAATCAAACCAGAAACTATGAAAATTAGTCAAAACATTCTCAGTTTTGTCAATGAAAGGAAATAACTATGCATAATTTCATTATATTTAGTTTAAGAAAAATAAAAAAAATTCTGTATTGACCGAGGAGTATTAATTAAATTCTCATAATATCTTTTCTTATTTATTCCTCTTCTTACTATCTCGGCAGTAAATAGTAAAAAGAACAAAGGGGCAGAAGGATATCTGTACAAGCCATGGTCAAGTTGCTACTTGCTACTACCTATCCATTTTCCAAGCTTTATTTGTTGTCTTAGATCTGCTGCAGTCATCTGACATCCACTTGTTATGATAGATTTAAACCAAAGTTTAGTTTTAGGATAATTTAATACTATTTCATACTTTTACTTTACACACAGCCAGCATAAGGCATGAAATACAAGTATTTAAGCTGCATCAAATTGCTGCTTCAGCTATCTAGATGTCTGAGTTTCTGGTAACATAGATTTTGACTCTCTCCTTAGGCAATAATCTGGCATGTAATGATTGGTTATTAACAGAAAATTGGTTTTATAATCTGTGTATACTTTGAATCCAGCCGTGTGGTGCAAAGGTATACATTATAATGGCATGACGCTGCTAACGACAGGCCATTAGGCACGTCACAGTTTCATCCCGCCATAAACTAATTAGTTTGTATAAGTCACACACCCTCTTGAACTTCTTTTTACGATCCTCATCCAAACAAACTAAACTAATTAACTCATTTTAATAAGAATAAAAATTACCAGTATTCATACTTTGAAGTTCCTCATTTATGAGATTAATGGAACTGATAAAATCCGATATTGTCTCAGTTTAGAATCTCATGATGTGTATGTGTGTGAGTGTGTGTGAACAAGAAACATTGGTACAGTAAACTTGAAAGGTCGTCCGTATTTGGCCCCAAGTTTTTTTTCGATTGTTAGAAGTTTGTACGGGAATTTCCTGAAATATCTGATTGTCTTATTCGTACATTGTGAAGTGTTCGAGTACAGGCCTCAAAATTCAGGCTATTGACTGGCTAAATGCCAGTAGAAGAAAAAAAATCACTTGTTTTATTCTGTCAGTAGACATTAAGAACATGAACATGTGATAAGAACATGAATTGTCAGGCAACATAATTGGCATGATTTCCGCACCTAATGTTAGCCCAATATAGCTGAAAATATAAAATCTTTGGTGATCTTGCTGAAAACACTGCTGAAAGTTAACTCTTTATTCCTTGTCAAAGGCAAAATATTGGGCTGCTCCCAAAGCCTGTGCACAATAAATGATGAATGCTGTTATTCGGGAAAAAAGGTCCAGGAAGAACGGTCCAGGAAGAACTTGATTTTAGCCAATAGATTTGTCAAGCTTTGCAATATTTAGCCAAGTTGTGTCTAAAATTGTGAAATTCTAGGTATGATGTAGGCCATAGAATGCATTGTTGGAAACATCTATTGATTTTTTATGTCCAAATGTCCAAGGATGATACATATAACAACATTCCAGCAACTGAAGCTGATTGAATAATAAAATGTTCGGATCCAAAGCACAGCTTGCTAACATTTTGTGCCAAGAGAGTAAACAAGGTTGCCATGGCAATTGAGGGAAATTTTTAAATTTTATTCCTTTTATATATCACTTATCTATGAAGGAAAGTAAAATTCCAATTAATATCATAAGATTTATAATACCCACAGGTATTCACACAGAAAAAGGGCGCTCAAGCCACAAAAGCTTGTCGCATAAGGTGAATTTAAGCTTCTTTTAAAGGGAGGAGACACTCTTAACCATCTTGATTTCAATTGGTAATATATTCCACAATCGCAGTGCAGCAACTGAAAGAGATCTATCCCCCAAGAATGGTTGGATTTAGATTACTTGAGAAATAACAGAAAGTTGCACTTTATGAAACTCTGAATACAGAGAACACTGATAATCGAGCATTCTTAATGTATCATTTTTCAAGGATAAATCATCAAAAAAGGAATATAATAGGATTGAAAAGCTCTTGGAGATATAACGGACCACCGATTGTGAGTCAATTCTTGTAAGTAGGGCTTCTCCAGTCAAAAATAAATTACATTAAATCAAACATATCTGGAATGGGATAATGTTTGATATGTTCTAATCAAAGGCTGATTGATTGTCCTACTACCTCAGTAAGACAATGAATTTAATATGCAAACAAAATGATGCTGTGATGGCAATTCTACAATCCTCTATACCCTGTACCCCTCTACACCCATCTACAACCTCTACATCAGTGCAAAGAGCTTAATGGGATGAGAAAATTCCACCATCAAATAGATTGAAGTTACATATAGGTTATAAGTACTAGTGACAGCACTTGTAGAAACATTTTCACCAGACAGCATTGAGAATTTGTAAAAGTAAGAGGGCCTGACATTTCGATCCTAGCAGGATCTTCTTCAGAACTGAATGGTATTGAGAATTGTCAGGCTTTCAAGGAACTTATCCTTGGTAGTAAAGAAAGAAAAATCTGTTGTTCCATTGACAGAAAGTTTAAGTGACAGCAATGGAGATCTATTAGTGACAATGCAGTTACTTGTTAAATTTTGTTTAAATTCCAAACACTATAAAAATTGTGTTAATTTCCTAACACTTGTTGCCAAACATGAACTAACACAATGACATGGTCTTTGATTCCAGAGTTTAATTTGATTTATGAGTAATGCAAATAACTGTCACGTCGTCATCAGACAACATGGAACTAAACTATGAATCCTTGTTTAAAACAGGTGGAAAGAATCTTTCTATTTTTGCATAGCGCCACCATTTTTGGAAAGTTAAACTGATTCCCAACTGTAACAATTGCTGAATCTACACACTACTCTGGTCAAAATGCTTTCACAATCAAAGTTTCCTTGGTATTTAAGACTAACAAAGCATCAAGGCTACAGAAGAGTGGGTGAGGTCAGTGTGAGGATAAGGACACTAAGAGAAAGGTAATTGTAGAAAGATTAAGTAAAATGAGTAAGATACAACACACTGTCCTGTGCAGAAGTTTCTAAATAGCTCCAACTATTAGTTATGTGAGCTGGATTATACTTAATTTCAAGATCTTTGAAACAATGTAGTTTGGTGATCATATAATGGGTGGACTGAACATTAAGCAAAATAGTGGTTTCATGAATTGTCAACATATAAGGCATGTATATATATATTTGTAGATTTGTGTTAGATAAAAATTTATTCAATGTATCAATTTAAAATTATACGCAAAAAGTAATTTGGGTCAGTTTTTAAACGGTTCCCTCAACTGGAGAAAATATTCAACTAACATTGAACATAATTATTATATCAAAATATTTGTCAGCCCCATCATAATTTATTATTTTGCCTTAACAAGAAAATATTTTGACCAAACTTGTGAAGGTAGGTAACTTTAGTATAATGAAAATGCGAACAACTTAGCGTTGAAGTAATTACCTTGATTGGCTTCAAATATTTGTCTTGAGACTTTACGTTGACTAACAACATTTAATCAGACATTTTCACTGCCAGATATACTTTTATTCCCTGGAACTAAAGATTTTAATGTTTAAATTTTGACAATGAAATCATAGCGTGTGCAGCTGTTCTCTTACAATACAGACACCAGCTCAGTTAGGCTAAGAACATTTTGCTGCATAAGAATACATAAAAATGGCAACACTAAACTATCAGATAGATCTTTCTTACATCATTTCACTCACAAGAAAGATTTTCAGTGTCATGGTTGAATGTGAAACTGTTAGGTGGTTATCACCAGTTCCATTCATACTTGTTAAAATTTCTTGAATCTGATTGGCCCACTGTTGTCAGCTGACGGTGCATTAATCTATGGATAATGCAGGGTAAACTCACCGGCAGATTAATATAAGTGATAACCAGAATTCCTGAGCTAACCTTCAGTGTGAAGTATACTAACTGTAGTGTGCGAGCAACAACGATGACATCATTTAACAATACTGGCAATAATGTTATTAGGCCTTATGTTATGGAGTTATTTGGCCATCAAAACAAAAATAGGCCTAACATAAGTATAAGAGTCTCAGGAGTTATTGGAGGCCTCGATTAAACAAATGAGGAATGTCCTGAGAGCAACGATCCAAAAAATTGAACCAACAAAAGACAGTTGTACACCACAGTTGACTAGCCAATGTCAGAACACCGTGGATATTAACACTAATGTAACCTCTGACTGATAGGCATTGAAGACTCGCCTCAAACCGCGTGCGGCCATCTGAAAAGTTAACTTTCTGTTGCTTGCAAGTGATGTTTTGTTCGTGTCGCTACAAAATGCAGACAGTAATGAAACGTGGTACCTTGTTATCTTAAGCTGGACCTGAGATGTCCATTGCTGTATCGTTTATACACTGTGCTGTGGGTATTGACAGCAGCTGTATGTACTGACTGTACACTAGTGTCTAATTACCGAAGGTAGCAAGCTGTGTGCGTATTTTCTGGGATCAATGGTGGTGTCTAACACTTCTGTTACACCTCATTCAAAACTAGGTCAGATTAATACCGACATTAGACGTTTCTTTTTGCGCGAGTCTTCACACCCTTTAAGTTAAACTAGGGCCTAGACTGAAGTTTAAACTTTAGTTGGTCTGTATTTTCCTTCTCTAGTCTAGGCCTATTGACAAAATTGTAAGGTTCCCATTTTTTGTTACGATACATGTATTACTTCCCATTTCAATGAGATCTTGACCGAAAATGAATTTGACGTTTCGCGTTACTGATCATGTATGATGTCGCACAACTGCATTAGCCTACGCTTAGTCCTACGTTAGCTTATTTAACGTTAGGCTACAAGTACAACTTACAAGCTGACCCTGATGTTACTGCTTACAGGAATTAAGGGTCTAAGAAAGTAAAACCTTTTATCCTACAATTGTTGTTAACGAATTACCCCTCAATGAATAACTAACAAATTGTTCATTTATATCACCTTCATTGTCTGTTTCCCCACAGAATGTTAATTTTTAGCAAAGAGTTAGTATTTTCACTTTCGATACCGGTAAACCACGGAAATATATACTACTTCCAGATGCAGGATGAAGAACACGCTAAGTTTTCTAATTTGCCCGGCAGCATGGGAAATGGTGCAGTGAATGTGTTAGTTCTTTTTATACAACATCTAATTGTATTCTGGTCATTTGATTGGTCAATTGCTCGTTGATTGGTCAATTGCTCGTTGATTGCAACTCGGCTGCGCCTCGTTGAATGGAACATTCCATCTTTCAACTCATGAAATATTTGCACTATTGCACGAATGGAAACCATTCATTATTTGTATAATATTCATCTACCTGCTGGGGTATATAATCATGCATTCCCTTATTCGCCCTGCAGCCGGATGAAATATTGAGGGCACTACAACGAGTAACATAATGATTTTCTTTGATTCCACCGTACTAGTACCGCAGGCCAGGCGAATGCGCACGACCCGCAAACTTTCTGTGGTACACAAATGTGTTGACAGCAATTGAAGTTAGAGGGAATTCTGTACATTATGTGAATAAGACAAATGTAAAAAAAAACATATATTCATACGTAAATGCAGCACAGAATTGATTTCTGTTCTGTAATATATACAGACGCAGCTATGTATGTTGTAGGCAGTTTAGGTTATGAACGTACGTGTACTTTCTTATTATAATTGTTTTAATTTCTTAATTTAGAAATATACTCTTTTTATTATTACGTACTTTTCATGATGATTGTGTAGATTCTTATTATCGTCGTGTAGTTTCTTATTATTAATCTTCTGTATATTATTATCCTGTTTACTCAGTAAATTATGGTATAAAATGAGTATATAATCATATAAATCTATATTATCATCATAAGTTGTGGTCCTTTTGGCGTTCCATATGAATCTGTATTGGTTAAATTGAGAAAGTTTGGGGTGCACCCCTCCCAAGGGCGGCGGAAGCACTTTTAATCTGGGGGGGGGGCACCGACATCAAAGGGCACTTTGCAGAAATTCGATTGGACTGATGCAGCCTTATATTTAGTTTCCTTAATAACTCTTATTGTCTTATCTTATTTGCGTATACACATCACTCCATCAACGCCCCCACCCCCCCCCCCCCTTCAAGGAAAATATGCATACTAGCACTGCAATATCCAATGTGCAAATTGGGAAACAAGGAACAAGTTTTCTTTTGAGACAAAATGAGGTGAAATCATGCTAGTTGCTAATGTAGGAATCCTCCGAGTTAGAGTTTATTTCTTGTTAATATCTTAACAAATTTTTTCCATTCGAAATAGCTTGAGTTTGACCCACAGAAATTCATTAAAAGTCATGGGCGTAGCCAGGATTTGCAATGTTGTATGCACGACTATCTGAGCGGAGCGCCACCATCGGTTGGCGCGGAGCGTACAAGAAAATTTTTGGTTTTACAAACCCCTCAGATGGCCGGAAACGGCCCTTCCCGAGTGTTCATTCTGGTTCCCTGGCCTCTTGCTAACTTGAGACACCTCAATTTTTATGTAGAAAAAGGGCACATTTTTAACCTGAGGAAAAGTGGGGGGGGGCACGTGCCCCCTGTGCCCCCCCGGTTCCGCCGCCCTTGACCCCTCCACACCCTATTTCTACCTCAGAAAAATAATTATGTACAGTATAGGTATTAGCGTGCACAACCTCGCGTTCAGACTGATAAATATAAATATTTTATAGTCTAAATAAGCCCCAGAATCTTCCATGTGACATCTAAAATATCTTTTTCGTTTCCTAGGGGAAAATCCCAAATATTCCCAACCATATACACCTACAGTCGACATATATGACCCGCGCAGCCATACCATCCTTTATAAAACCTACATCGGCCTGGCATGGTCACACACACTTGGAGCATTGATTTGTTATGGAACAACTCCATGCTTTAAGACTTTCATTTCCCTTCAAATGCGTTTGCGAGAAAAGTAAGGAAATTAGTCTACATACATAGTTTTGAATTTCAAACATTCAAAAATTAACAGAACAGAAACCTTGTAAGTAAGTCAACAACATAAAACTGATTGATGTCTTTGTACTTGTTCAATTTTGTAAAGAATTTTCCAGCAGGTTTTCAGTGGATCGTTGAACATTTATTAAATTCGATTATATATCAATCCCATTTTAAGGCTGTTCTTGATTTGATTACTTCCTTATAAACAATTAGTCAGCTAAATTTCTTCAATTTAATCATCGCTTCGGTGTGATTCTTGTTTAGGTGATATATGCACTCCGTATATAGCGAAACCCCTACAATTCAAAAGGAATTGTCAATAATAATAAAAATGTTATATAGGTCCTGGACCATGTCCCTCTGTCCGGAGCGGAACGTTCGTTTTCTGCATTTATAGGACGTATTTAAGATATTGAAAAAAAGAGAGGCGGGGCACGGCTCTGGGGTCTTTGAAAAAATGGGCGAGGGTGGAATTGTACTATTATTAATATACCCATATCCCCATGATCCCTGCATGGCATGTTAATGTCCTAGTTTCATTGAATTTGGTGATTCACTTTTAGAAGTGGTGGAAGGTGGCTCAATTATATCGGAGTACAAACTTCAAGGGGCACTGGGCGACCATTCGCCGTACGGGATTAATCGTGCAAGGGCATATGTGCGACTTTGACTTATAAACCACACAATAACTCAGCCAAAATAACAAACGGGCAGTTATTACAAGAATTTACTATCTTAAAAACAATGGGGACCTTTTTACCTCGCGAAAAGGTTACTTTTCGGGTATTTAACAATACTGGGGGCGGTGCCGTTCCCTCCCCTTCCCAAAAATCCTGTTCACTTTTCCACGAGCAGGGGTTGATTTATGTAAGGCAGTAGGCCTTACGTACACGTTGACGCCGTTAGACCGGTTACAAACAGCATCACACGTTGAGCAAATTTTAAACAAAGGAAGTAAAATACACAAATATAGTGATGTGCACAACTAGCCTCGCTTATCGTGAAAGTATAATGCTCAGCACGGTGTAGCTGAAGGCACAGCGCGAGCGACGAAGACAACTTTCCATTTTATGGCGCGCTGACCAGTCTCGGCCACGCGAGGATGCCAACCTACTCTCTATGAATACCACACATATATACATGCACAGTACTAAGACTAACTGATGGTACGGGAAGGTACGAAAAGAATATGGGCGAATTTTATAGTAACACACATGGGCTATTAATCACAACTGGCAGCGGTACAATTAAGCACGGATGTTCATCGATACGCATTTTTTTTTTAAATTCGCGTAGTTTGTTTTATATAACTGTATTTAGTTTAATGCTTGTTTGATATACTTACGGTGAAGCTTAACAGAAAAAAAGGTAAGTTTAAAATACTTTGATTGCAAATTTCGAGAGGGAAATATAGGCATGCATTGTAAGGCTAGGTTACCTTATTCATTGTACAGTCGTTTTTTGAACTTCATTTGAACCCGACTTTAGGTTGAAACCTAAAAGTTGTCAAAACTTTCAGAGTGAGGAGTCGATAAGTATAAGTGTTAGACAAAATGTGTTTTTTAAATGTATTACTATTAGGCCTGAGTGAGAGTAACCCTGCACTTTCAATCAATTTATTTTTGGCTAAGCCAAGCCTAAGTTAGAGTAGACTAGGCCTAGCCGTAGACAGGTCTAGGCTAGTCTGCTCCGGCGATAACATTTAGGCCAAAGGGCCTAAGTTAGGCCTGTAAAAACCAAGTAGCCTAATTTTGTTGTGGTACATGCCTTAGAGGTATCATGCAATCAAGTGATCATGCTTTGCTCAAGTCATGAGTCACAGCTGGTCTCAAGAATGTGTATAGTTTTGACAATATATCCACTGACTATTTCATGTTTGCTAATACTAGTAGTAGCATGGTCACTTCGAAGTTCGGACACCTAAGCCTTAAAACACCCCCAAACTAAATCTTCTGGTATAAATCACCGGAAAATATACCTCATATGGTGGGAGAATTGTGTTATAGTACGATACACGGCCAACTTTCTTTCCTGCACACTGTTTTCACGTT
This sequence comes from Apostichopus japonicus, assembly GCF_037975245.1. NCBI lineage: Eukaryota > Metazoa > Echinodermata > Holothuroidea > Aspidochirotida > Stichopodidae > Apostichopus > Apostichopus japonicus. Next base: position 10,013,235 of record NC_092579.1, read on the forward strand.
GTAATCAAAGAAGATTCTTCGTGATTGTGGAACTGGTATTTCTTTGCTAGAGTATTGCGAAGTACGGACACGCAACCCACAGTGTGGAGCTGGTGATAAAATTGGTGGCGCAGTTGCTCTTTCAGTAATTATAACTGACTTCATAGATCGTCGTCATTTTATTGACAAATATGTAAGTAATTTCTTGCACATGGGTCATTTTGGAGAGAAAATAACTGTAGCTTCGTACTTTTTGGTGAAATTTGGCTCTTCCTGTAGGTTTTCATGGTGAAATCATGTATTTCTTAGGGTGTCCGAACTTCGCAGTATGCCGAACTTCGCAATACTGACTATAATAGTAGTTGGCCGTGGCTATTCTTACGACGAGTCGTATCAATTATTTATAAACTATTCTTACGACAAAGGCAAATTCAAGCGCAGTAAAGTAAATAAAGCAACTGCGCATGTAGTAGGGGTAACCCTAACCCAAAACATAACCCTAAACCTCAGTCCTAACTCTTACCCTAACCCTAACCGGAAATTATTGTTTCTCCTCATCGTAAAAATAGTACTCCTGGTCACGAAAATAGCAACTGCGCATGCGTAGTCGGGAATTATTCTTACGACTAGTCGTAACAATAGCCACTTTGATAGTAGTTAGTACTGAGTAGTACTATGTAGTAAGTTGTACCAGTTCTACCAGAGGTCATTGTCTTAAACTCCAGAAGTTACAAAGTAGGATTATAATATTCGGCATAACATTTTTTTGTAATAGGGTTGTGAATGAGCCGAACGGTTTGCCTGAGAAAGTTGTACTTGCTAGTGTAGTGTGAATGGGTTTAAGAATGCTTTGGACAAGCACTTTAAGAATTGTATGATTTGTAATCTGGTCTGATTTTTGTGTCTACAGTTTTTCCCCTCTCCCATAGGGTCCTTAATTAATGGTGACTTGATGGTCCCCCCTGATCCTTGGATCCATTGGACTTAGATATTTTTTCCCTTTTTTCGAATGTACAATGCATATACTTGTAAAACGGGCGATATCAAACGGGGTAAGTGGTCCGTTTTTGTTTCTGTTGCCAACGAACCAACAGGCTACGCAGTCATTCTGTGAAGGAAAGTAAAGCCTGAAGATGTGGGGTTACATCCAACGGGAACGTGGGGATTCGGGGCGACATCCAACGGGCTACTGGGTCTAGCTTTGTGTTTAAGTAAACCCAACGGGCTACGAAGTCACCCTACCCCTAACCCCTAACCCTAACTCTTTATAGTAAAGTATACACAAAAACGTTTTCAAAGTAAAGTAAAACGTAAGGTACGTCTGGGCGACATCCAACGGGCTACAGATACCCTAACCCTAACCCCTAACTCTAACCCTAACCCTAAATTTTGAAGAATGTAGTGGCTAGGAGCCAACGGGCTACGAAATCATTCTTTATAGAAAAGTATACACATGTTATCACTTATCCACCTTTACCTCGTAGCCCGTAGCACCTATTTTGGTTAAGTTTCAATAACGCAGGGTATTCAACAGCTATGCCGACCCATGCACTAGCTTTGGAATTTTGGTAGAGATTCCCAACCTCAACAATCTTTTGTGAGGAATTTTGGAGTTCTTGTAGAGAATTGTATTCAAAATGTTTTTTTGTAAGATCTATGTTGGATGTTTCATCACATATCCATGTACATGAAAAAAAAAACCAAAACACTGAACCATTGACTATAGAGTTGGCTTTTTGTATTAATATCAAACACTTTACTCTATTTCAGACACAGTAATACGATAAGAATATAATAATTTTGTAATTCTAACCAAAAAAAAATAGAGATGTATCAGGATTCAAATATGGACATAATTAAGAAGGAACAATTTATAATCAAGATCTGAGGCTCAAAGTAAATGCATTTACAGTAAGAGATCAATAGCCTTTCAATCAAGTTTTTAATACATTTAGCTACATCTTTTTGCAGGTAAAACTTTAAAATGTCAATTTGCAAATTTTCCCAAGATTAAATTGGTGTACAAACTTAAAAGAACTTTTCTTTTAAGCAAAATTAAAGGCTTCTTTTGTTCAGCATTACTATGCCCAGGTTCACCTCCAGCATTGACAATACTGTTACTACTTATAGGCTTCATAACTGATGCACCTTCGTAATTGACGCAACTTCAAATATTACTAGCAGCGATACAGCAGGCAACCTAAACTTTTTGCAGCCTAGCAAAGTTAGATATTTGATGAGTTTTAATCCATTTCAGGAATATGCTGATAAAATTGTTTTTTTTTTTTAAAGCTTTTAACACCCTCCCCTCAGTTTTGCACATTTTTTGACATTGCAGACATTTTGTGGTCAAATTCTGCTCAATTGTATGTTGCGTTGGCACAGAAAAATAAATATTTTGAGATCATTACATTACTGAGGACCTATCCGTATGAAAAACGATTTCGTTGAAAGACATCGTTAATCAAATCCTTAAGTGCATCAATTCTGAGCCCATCATGCTACTTGTGGCGTACGAAGCACATTTTCATATTCGTGTGCAACGCTATCTTCTTCAGAACTAACCTTTTTAGTTTGACATCTTTGTTCATCTCGGAACGTACACTGATGAAAAACCCAAGGATTTTGGGGAAACAAGTGGCACAAACGTGTACGTCTATCGTGCAGACGACAGGCTGATGACAGTTACAATTTACAACTTTTAATGTTAATACAGAACAGCCAACGAAATACAGTAGTCTTAGGCATTCAGGTTATCCATGCAGTCACTTTGTAAATTTCTCGAAAACTTTGTTTACGCATGGTCATGAGTGGAGTACAGTAGTTAGAGAAGACGTTTGGCATATATGAAGTTAAATTGTAAAGGTCATGCAGAATTGCAGACTTGGGTCATTCATTGCAAGTGATGCAACTTGTTTAGCAGCTAGCAGACAGTGCTAGGTTAAGGCTAGGCTAAACTTAAACAAGGCTAGCGTTGTATGCATAGGAAAGCCGTGTAGATATGAGACATTTACGTTATTGATAATATGAATGAATAAAACAGGTTTTGCGGTGAGTTATTATCAATATATATTTAATTTAAATAAACACTTTCTAGCACATGTCATTTCTGTATATTGTATGGATTTTAGGTTATTGTTGCTGTTACTGAAATTGCTTAGTGGAGGGGGTAATTTGCCAGTGACTGTGCGAGAAGTTCCCGGTGAATGTGCACGACCATCCCGCACTGCTTCAAATGTTATTCGGGATTGTGAGAGCTGTCTGCGTGATTCGTGCAATAGCGCTGCTAATGCAAACCCTGCTTAAAAGTCAATGGAAAATCCTTCTAACTTTAACAGAATACAGTTTACGTACAGTAAGCTAGCCATTCATAGTGACATACAGTTACTATATGTCATGAAGAATCATTATTTTAACATTTTTACAGGGTGAAATAATGATTCGTGAACAGCTAACACGTAACATTGCTATATATATACTGTATCCCTGATGTTTTGTATATATGCAGTAACAACTGCCCAATTTCTCCAGCAGCAGTTTTCCTTACAACCTGTAATACATTTAAAAAAAATACACATTTGCAGTTTTCTTATATAAAATAGGTACAATCCTGTGGAATCTTGCCGACAGAGCAGGAAATGTTTAGTATATCAAGCCAACATTAGATATGATGGAACAATCGGGACTAGTGAAAGTGAAAACACAGGTCATTGTATGGTAAAAAGGAAAGTAGGCTTACTCTCACAGAAAAACTATGTGCATAATATGGTATTTGTAATTGTATAGTGCTATAGTAGTGCTCAGCTGCAGTAAAAGGAGAATTTGAATTGTGAAGGACACTTTCAGGCTTCAGCTAGTGATAGCCTTCTACATGCAAGTATCTCTCAAGTTACATAATAGGTTTTACGTAACCAACCCACTTCATCCACCTCAGTAACTGAGACTTTTTTTTTCTAAATCAACTCTGTAGGTTAGTGTTAACGAACATAGACCTACATCTGATTAACAGACAAATAGACATGACAGGAAGACAGACAACAAAACAGATTTGTTAAATTATTTTGTGACTATAGCATGTGATCGCAAGCAGTTTCCTGAATGGTGTGTTTAGTACAGTGCGTAAGAATGTACAGCATTTGACATTGAAGAATAAAAAAGTAAAGTTGAAATTGAAAAGTTAGCAATCAAGACTGCCAAGTGCAAAGACGTTGTCCAACAGTACTAAGATAGTAATGGAATGTAACTAAATTTGCTTTGAAAGATATTTAAACTAAACTTGTTTAAAGAAACTGACTTCTCTTTTCTTCATCTAGATACAGTAGGCTTTTCTCTACAGATGTCTTTCTTTTCAGGAAGCTCATAATGAGCTCCCATATATAATTAAAACACCCAGAAAGTTTCTGCTTTTCTCCCCTTGTCATAGGCAGAAGGAATCTATGTGATGGTGATGGCGAGTGTGTATGTGTATATGACACTTGCCTGTAAATACGGTAACTCAAAAAGTAAATGGTGTATAAACTTCATGCCTGGTATGTGGATCAGTCTTATTGAGTACAAGAACCATAATTCAATGGTCATTTGGGGTCAACAGTGGTCAAAAGCCTGAAAACTTTGTAGACACAATAACTCAAAACGTGCAGCTTTGTTGAGCTTCATACATGGTACGGCGATCCAGCTTCTTGAGTACAAGAACCCTATTGAAATTGGTGGAGGTCAAAGGTCATTCGCATTCAACATTTCAGTCTAAGTCTGAAAATCTTGTAAACATGATAACTCAAGAAGTACACATTTATACTTAGTATGTAGCTCCAGCTTGGTGAGTGCAAGAATCCAATTGAAATTGGAAGAGGTCAAAGGTCACATGGGGTCAACAGGTGTCAAAGTTTGAAAACCTTTTAAACATGATAACTCCAAAATTGAAGCGGTCTTTAATCTCTCAATTCTCCAATGTTATAATTTTCTTATGGTGAACATAGTTTGGTTAAATCTAAATCACTTTAGCTGACTTGTGTGAAGGGGCTCCATAGGTATTTGGCAGAACATACAGTCATCCAGGAAATGAAATCTGCTTCAGAGAGTTCATATTCTTGCTTTAAACTGCACTTAAAGTTCTTTTCATCCTCAGAGTTTCAATGGGTCAACAGGTTATCTCTATGCTGCAAAAATTGGCTCATGGGGTCAACAGGTTAAATCTCAAATGTTTAAATATTTCACAATGTACAAACAATGTCATGGATTCTCATTCATTAATAACAATTATTGAAGGGATTTGCTAAAGAAAATGTATTTTTATTCATACATCTATGTGTCTTAATTTCACCTATAGAAAGACTGGTCTTCCTGGATAGTGAAACAATTTGGAATAAAAATTCTATGCTGTAAAATCCCACCAGTAAATGACATGGTTGATACCCACAAGGGAGTGCTACAAATATGAGCTGAAAATCTCTGATTTTTTCTTTTTCTCACTTACTGATCTACAGACACCCTTTAAGCAACATTGTCCTAATCACTCTAATAGGCATTATCATGAAAATAGCTGCAACTCCCATCAAATCCATCAAAGATTAACCATTTTACAAGTCTTTAGGTATAAAAATTAGCTAATTATGCACATGATGATGTAAAGGGAATGACTGCCTAATTTTCTGCTACATTTTTATTCCTATGTTTTATCTCCTTCATTTCAAGGACACTGAACATAGGTTTGTGGCCTAAGGCAATTTTTGGAAATTTTTATTGTCTTCTTTGTAAAGAGGAACATAACATTATTCAAATGATATATGTGGGCTTGTAACAAGGAGTTAAAGTTCTAATAAAGGCTCAAAATAAGAAATTTTGATGAGAGCAAACCTCCACGTCATAGTTTGCGCATTACAGGTAATGAGTTTCCCAGATTTATCAAAATTTCAAATGTGTATGTCTTGGAAACGAAAAGAGTTTTTTGGAAAATTTCAACAGATTTTGAATGAGATTATCACACGCAGCAAATGTACTGAATATGGGGCAAATTAGCTAGGTGTCAGTAGTACTTAATTCTTGGACACATTTAACCCACTTGCTCTATGTCATTAGTCTGATAGTTATTTTGAAATTTTGAGCACATTGTATGGCAAGGAATCACTTTAAGCCAGCTGGTTTTCTGGTTTCGCTTCGCTTTGGAATTGTTCTGTGTCTAGTTGATAAACTGTTTTGTTATAATGGGAGTTACATTCAGTGTCAAATAAGTAATAACATGAAAACACTTGTAATGAAGGACTAAAGCCACCTTTTTTTTTGCTCCTGACATCAAGGTTTTTTAGGTTGTCAAAACTACAGCTGGTTTTGATAGTGGAATAAAGTAGCTACCTAAAGTATTAAAAGTAGCATAATACAAACAGTGAAGGATGCAATGTACTGTATGCTACAGGAAGTTGTAATATTGTTCACTCTGAAACCAACATTAAACCAAAATTCAAGGAATTTGTTTATGTACACAGTTACTGTACAGTAGTCATTCTATGTAAACATGATCAGACAATCTACATATACTGATTCATCCATGGTCTCATTCACAAAGTACACATTGTGAACTTTTGTAAAAGGAAAACCCATATATTTAACATCGATTGGTCATTTCAAAGATCCAGGAGAATTTAACAAATTACTTAAAACAGAATAAAAAAGTGGGGGGGGGGGGGGAGGATGAGGGAAGAGAAACTTCCAAAAGGAAAATGACTACAATGGCTGCATTGAATTTCAATGTTTTCTGTCTCATTGTTTATTTGTTTTTTCATTGTTAATTTTCAAACAACAAGGTAGTACTTCGTTGACTTTTAAGGAAACACACGCCCAGCCGTTGTTATTGGTCTACTGTATATGGTAAAGGTACAGTGACTCATGAACAACTTTTTGGGAGATATCACAGAACTATAATGTTCCTGACCTTCACAGACAATGCTAAAGACTTGGTCAAGTAAAGACTTGGTCAAGTCTAAATATGACATCATCAATTGAACCATGTGTGTTTTCATTGCTTATGTCCTGTTTTTCTCTTGACAATGTTCATGTTAATTATGGGGAATGGGTAATGTTGCAAATTCGGACTCTAAAATGATCTCCTAGCATAATGGCATACTGTACTGTACCTGTACTAAGGGAGACATTTGCTTCAGTTTTAACTCTGTGAACAGAAAAACAGAGAGAAAGAGTCGATTGTTCCAGATCCTAGTGGCAGTATGACATCACAGATAATTTACAACATGTTAAGTGCCTAGACATGACTTTTGCACTACTGTATCTCTCAAATTATGGAACATGATCTGACATTTCCTTCATTTATCGTGCTGCAATATTCAACCTGTCTGATCTTTTGGAACCTTTAATATGATTTCAGTCATCATTTTTTTATTTCACACCTGTTATTTACAGTAATTTTTAACCCTTTAAAGGTAGTCAGTATAGGCCCCAAATTATAGCACTAGATATAATTGCTAGAAGTTTTCAAAAAGTACATTTCTAGAGGTCTTTACTTTCCAAATTGTTCTCAGACCTTTTTAAGGAACACACAAGATGACTGAATGTCCCAGTGAGGAAAATTTCCACAAGGGTTGTAATAAAAACAGTTTAAGTATTTTGACCAAAGGTGACCATATTTGAATATCTAGCATATTTGGGGCCTGTACAGCATACCTTTAATATCAATGCATCAAGGATGCTGATAGTCACAAAAACTGACTGAAAGCCACCTCAGTTATAATGTCTTTGTACCATACTTTCCAGACGGTAAAATTATTTTAGGTTGATCTTCATTAATGTAAAAAATTACCACATCGTAACTTTCAAGTTGATACAGTATCTTGTAAGTGTAAGTTACAGGGCAAGTTTGATTTTCTTTCTTTGGTGATTCTATAGAAGAATTATTTCGTCATACTAATTACAAGAATAAATTATAAAAATTTCGAAAGCTAATTCCAAATATTGGTAGGCTCATAAAAGTGTTCATCATGACAGTGTCGGTCAGCTTAATGAAATCAGCTGTCATATTTTGGTGAACGATCGTATAAATGTGGCTTTTCTTTCCAGCTCAGTTCCAGGAATATTACAGTTCATAAGTTATGACTAGTTTCTTCCTGGTTACAGTCGTAGATTTGGTTATATATAGTTGATGTGAAGTTGATCTGAAGCAAAACATTAAGGGGAAAAGTTAAAACCTATAATCCATGAAGCAAAGCTGTTCTACTTCTTTGGCAGTAGTTTCATATAGTTTGTATATATTATTTTTTCGACAGTACTGTACCCTCTGAGTCTTGAAGGAATGCAGTTACTGTACGTAGAAATAGCTGTACAAACGTCATGCACAGACTTAACTTCCAAGGTGAAGAAGATTGATTGGTTGGGAAAGCTGGAGAAAAACCACAGTTAATAATGAGACGGTATAGATTACTGTTGATGACGCACTAGTTCGTTTAACCATTGATTTAAATTACGCATCCAGATTGTCAGGTTCATTATATCGGCACACAACCCCGGCATAGTTCATCAGCCTCGCTGCTGCTTTTAAGAGACAAAAGAAATATATATATATATTATATATATGTGTGGATTATTAGATTGATAAAAGACTCGATTCTGTATTCTGATTGGTCAATGGTTAAATCTTTGGCATATACAGTACTGTACAGTATTTACTAAATATTGAGTTTACTCTGAAAAGATAATCCTAAATATGCTCCGACACTCCGCATACATATAAGATAGGATAAGACGTTTTGGAGAAAAGGAAAAGGATGGAGAAGGGAAGGCGATTTGTTTAACGAGCTTGCGGCGTTGATTGACTTCCAGTACTACGTAGGAAGTCACATCCATCTGCCCATTCCATGGATGTGACAGAACCTATGGTATCATTGGTGTGTGCACAGGATTTCAAAGTTTGTGAGAGGGAGGAGGGAGGGGGGGGGTGGAATTTGTTAATATCTCTGAATATTGTAGGTAGGGATATATGAACAATTATGGAAGGCCCAGAAGCAAATGAAGAATTTTTATAAAGGAGTGGGTTGGCACTGGGTTCTCAGGCATCCTCCTCAAAAGAACTCCCTTGAATGAACCATTTCCCTGACTGACGATGGAAGTTGGGGTGGGCAACGCCCACCTGGCCCCCTTTGCGCAAGTCACTGCTGGCTTACTCTCATATGAGTCTTGTTCCTTTTCTGCACCTGTTTAAAATAGTAAAAAAAAATATGTCCACTTATACAAATTCAGAAGTTATAGAAGAAAAATTTAGTCACTACTACAACAATGCACAGTATGGAAAAGGAAAAGATCATTTCCAAACATCCCAGATATGTAACAAAAATGTGTTTCTGGACCTCTCAAGAAAAGTCCACAGCTATCACACCCAGCAGCCATGGACTGCTAAAAGGAATGAAGAGTATTGTAATGTTGTACGTTTGTTAACTATTGGTAGATCTGGACATAAGAGTAACATTTTTTATTTTAGTGCAACTGGGCTTGTACCCCTTATTCTGTTAGGTTTTAAGGATGCAACGAGTTCAAGTTTACTTCTCTCCTCTCTTACCTGTCTTCAGTCTACTTATATTCACGTTCCTCTACCTAACCTACTAAACTTGGTAACGTTTTCGCATAGCCCCCCCCCCCCCCATCCCTGGCTCTGCTCACTCCTCCTCTACCGCTAAGAAGCCAACCTACAAGATATTCCACAGACTTTGGCAAAACTTCAAAACCTGCATAAACTATGAGATATATACTGTATACTCAATAACATAATAGGCTTATAGGATTCATACAGTAAGACCATCACAAATCTCCTTATACTTTTAGTCAATTGGATGAAGAAAAAGAGGAAGTTCTTTGGAGGAAATGGTATCCATGGCAAACTGGTAAAATATGGTCACCGTTTGGTAATATATTCCCGGTTTATAATACACAAAATTGGATTGTCCAATTATTTAATATCACTAGTACTGTATTAGTTTTGTTTTCAGAAATAAAGTTGAATAGATTTTATGCAGCGTGGCGAAGTTGTTCATGTCTGCCTTTCACCGTACAGTAGTCACAATAAAAGATGACGATTGAGCAAACTCCTTTAAGATAGGGATCTGGTTATGAACTGTTAGGTGAATATGCTGATGGTGGATTAACTAGTTCATTCAATTATCTTCCTCAAGGTCTGATAATTTTGTCGTAGCGCGTCTTCGTCTTGGGGGGAGACATTCATTAATTTTTTATCGCACCCGTAGAGTCGTAACAAATTTAAAGAAGCGTGTTAGGTCAGACGATTGTAATATTGTCGCCTACCTGTGGTGTAACATTGAGATCACCTGCATGGACCCTTCTTTTTGGACCTCCTTTGACCCAACATTTTATTCAAGGTGTTTTATATCTCACTATGGGGAGGGAGTGGGGGAGAGGAGTTTGCATTCATGCCTACTCTGGGAATGTTGAGGGCATTCCTTGTCCTAAACTACTTGCCTTGATCAGTCATAATATACAGTACAACAATGTCTTCATCATCATCATCATTTGTCTTAGGGTGACAGTCAGTTAAATCCTTACCACCCATTTAATAATGTTCACTCTCCACACTGTGAGCTGTTGCTATGGTGATGCAATATTTGATATGTTGGTACCAGATCAGCTTGCCTTTTGTGTTCCACTCCATGCCATCATGTCTGCACTGTACATTCAGAAGAATTTGATTTAATTACAGTAGTGTAATGAAGTATCATTGAATGGTCGGTAATGAGTATCCCACCCATGCTGGGCAGTGCAATTCATTTGGAACACAGCAGTGATTTATATTTATATAGAGCTATATTACTGCCATATATATATATATATATATAGCTACTGTCATGGTTGGAGGAGTACAGATCAGCAATATCTGTTTGTAGTACCACACTCATGAATGGAAATGTTCAGTACTTACAGTACAGGAGAGAAGTATGCATGCAAATCATAACTACAATGCACAGTTTGCAAAGTAATATTTTGTTGTTACAGTAGTAGTACAGTAGCTTCTGGGATTGTAGTTCAATGAGAGTTAATACTGTACGTTTTATGATACAGTTGTGAAAACAAAAATTGATGTCCATTTGACCGTGACAAACAAGACCCACCCTTCCAACCCTAAATTTCGAAGACGACAACAAAAATGCAATGCAGTACTGTACAATAATATATTCAACTGTGAGATTAGTTACATGTATGACATCATTCATCTGATTGATCTTGCCCTAGTTTCCTTCCCTACCACCCACCCACCTGCCTGACCCACTCATTCCCCATCCCAATCCCTTTACTTTCCACTTCTCAAAACCATTCCCCTCCTGACCCCTTTACCATTCCACACCCCACCTCCATTCTCATTCCACACCCCAATCCCTTTACTTTTTGCTTCTCAAAACCATTCCCCTCCCGACACCTTTACCATTCCACACCCCATCTCCATTCTCATTCCACACCCCACCCTTTTACCTTTCCACATCCTACTACCATCACCATCCCCCACCCCAATCACATTCCTATTCCCGGAACTTTTTTTAACTTTAAATCTTCAGATTTGTGTGAATGTCACTTTCACATTGTCGTCATCTGTCTGATTCACATCGATACCCAGAAATCACCAAGTGGCACCCATGTCAGACATCTGGGGGGGTGGGGGGTCCAAGCTGTAGACAGATGCAGCGCCCGTTATTAGAGATCTTTTCTAGACACAGTGCCACTTTACATACAGCAGAGAGTGCATGATGGGTGGAATTTGGTATTTATAGTTATTCTCTCATTCTTGCTTTCTTTTCCTTTGTTTTACCGCGTACCAGTTGTTAATAAACCCTCCTGCTGGAATCTTAACTCATAGATAATTTGTCTTCGCCAGTAATTCTTCAAACCAATTTACCGAGAAATTGACTGGGCGCTTTGTTTTATCGTGAGCAGTTGTCGTGAGTTAGGCAGTTTTGTCACCGGGGATGTAACATGGGCAATGGTGATGACAGATCAGATGGATTTAGAGCAAGCATCTAGCACTGACATGATAAGCATAGAGTTGAACAATTTGGAGCTTCTCAAAGAGAATTGTTGACCCACTCACTCGTACTGTAGCTGATACAGTATTACCATGCATTAATAAAACCTATTGTTAAACAGTAGGTTGGGTAGATGGAAATGCTTGTGGTGGGTGGAGGCAGGTCAGTTAGTGTCTGTTGTACAAACCTCAAACATCAGTATGTACAGAAGTATTATTCTGGTATTTCCCAGCAATTGAGTATGTCTTCGAGACGGGCAGTTTGTTGTGTCCCAAGTTTGTACAGCTACTACCATTACCACAAGAAGCTAAGACCGATCTGCAATAGAATTTTCAAGGTTTCTTTGTACATTCAATCATCTCTCATTTTTCCTTTTCTTTTTTTTTCTTACTATGGAGGGCAAATAAGATGGGAATTTACTCAGTGCAATTTGAAGCATTGATATTTGCTTCCTTTTTAAAAAAATTAATTAAAACAGTATATTAAATGATCCATCATTGAATGGAAACAATACATGACACGATTGCAGCTGTACGGACCAGAGATACTCACTTTAACTGGATAAGATATTAATCTCTGAGATGACAACGATAATTTTTTTAGTGTCACGGATGTCTCATCCTTTGGTAGTTGTTTCATTTTTAGATTGTAGTAACTGCCAATGCAAAATAGATCAACCCCCCCCCACTAACGTCGTCGGCAGAGGCCATTTGACAATTTCTCTGGAAGTGATATTTGATATGGGTAATCATGACTCAGGAAGAGTCGGGCACGTAGTCTGTAGGTGGATTAATGAAGAGATGTAAAAGCAGAGCTCTCGGACGACGTGGTCATCGAGTTTTTCCGAGATATCGCCAGCATTTATTGGGGTGACTCAAACTGGTTGCGTCATTTTTGGAATATTGATGATCACGGACAAATCGAGACGAGCGCATGATTCAGTTAGCGGTACTATTGTGACGGAAATAGATTTGCAATTTAATAAAAAATAAACTTTGATATTCTTCTATGTTAATTTTTGAAAGACAGATTGGGCGAGAAGGATGTTAATTGTTGAGTGTAGGTGGGGATGGACAGAATCCAACAGTCTTGAGGAGAGTGTGATAGGAGAAGAATATTGTCAGTTATAAGCATTAAACTGTAGTTCCGAAAGGAAATTGTCCTCTTTGAAATGGACTCTCATAATGTTACCACAGTTCATGTTTAAAATTTTCAAAATGTTATGTTTTTCTCAAACTTTTTTCACCCAATTTTTACTAATATTTTCCCTACGACTACTATTGAATGAATGCACATGCAAGGTACTGTAGAGATGGACTACAGACTTGAAGATATTTTTTTCTTGAAAAGAAGTCCAAGGAATAATTCACGGTTTCTTTTCCAAACATGCCTACTCATCACCATCATATATATATGATACCTGTATAGAATAGTTTAAACATACTGTACTGGATGCCTTTATACATCCTAGTTGCTTTTACTTTAGTGGGCATTGATACAAATGGTTTCTCTTATTTGTGTACAAGACCATACCTACTTATTTTTATAACATTCAGCTATACTATGCTGTACTGTACATATAAAATATAAATACAATATACTATAAATAGAGTTATAAATTATGCCTGTATTTGTGAAATGTTAATAAGTATAGAAAATATATATAAGAAAGAGAGAATAGAACTGTTAGCAAAAATGCTTTTCTACTACAAAACAGGCTGTGTCAGTAAATGTACGTGTACAGGTCAGTGGGCCTGACGTTTCAATCCTACTTGTAGCAGCATATATATTGAAAAGAGGCTAACTGAATAAACAATTAGGATAAAGTTGCAGACATTAGTTCCTTCCTGGTGTTCTGACTGATTATCATGGTCTTTAAAGGCATTGAAGACTCGCCCCAAAACCGTGTGCAGCCATCTGAAAAAGTTAACTTTTCGTTGCTTGCAAGTGACGTTTTGTTTGTGTCGCTAGAAAATGCAAACAGTACAGTAATGAAATGTGAAACCTTGTTATTTTTAGCTGGACCTGAGATGTCCATTGCTTTACAGTTTGTACACTGTGCTGTGGGTATTGACCGCAGCTGTATGTACTGACTATACACTAGTGTCTAATTACCGATGGTAGCAAGTTGTGTGTGTGTATTTTCTGGGATCGATGGTGGTGTCACTTCTGTTACACCTCATTCGGAACTAGGTCAGATTACCGGCATTAGACGTTTCTTTTTGCACAAGTCTTCACACCCTTTAATCCGGCAAGTTGCTTATGATCATTAGTTTCTAAATTACCGAACACACAGTGATTGTTTTATTTTCAATGATATTTGATGGCAGATGGCCAAGTTTAACGCCCCAGCTTTGATCACATTGAGATTGGCTTCTTTAGGGATTCAATAAATGATTCTATTTCATTCTGACAAAATTAATGTTGTCATCCAGCCAACTATGCCATTTTTAATTTCCTTTTTACATTTGTATTCATCTCGAGGCTATAGTGCCAAAACACACACTTCTCTGTTGATTGCTCTACAGTATATGTGACATTTGAAGAGCTTAAAGCATCATTAAAATGGGATGATTGCACAGAAGAAAAATGTTTAAGAATTAATACTGAATCACTGCCAAATATTTCTTTAACACCTCTGTCCAGGTCAAACAGAGGTTCTATCACGGCAAGTGCGGTACTGTACCCCTGTTTCTTTCAGATTCCTCTTGACTCGTTCAAATCTGCGCCGACATACCGGGATTTTATGAGCACCAGTAAAAATAAATAATTTCCCATCCATTAGAGTAATTAATGGTCCTCGATGATTACAGAGTCAACAGACTTACTGAACGGAGGGATCTCATGCTTCGGTGATCGGGAAACATTTTCAGATTCCTTGAACAATGTGACACATGATAAATGTACAGTATCATTGTACGTGCACAGTGATGGCTTTTCTTTTGGCCAAAGGTGGTGATAGCATTCTGCCAATCTGTGTGTTCATAGTTATACAGTTAGTAGCTTCTACTCCATAACATGTTATAGATATATCAGCGTAAGATTAAAGATATATGTATACAGAAGGCAATGAAATCTACCATGTACATCAAATCATATCATATTCAATAGAAACATGATTTGTTTATTGTTCTGCTTTGTAATGGTACGGCTAATGTCTTATACGTACCCTACTGTACGTACATAGCTGTACTGTGCATTTGCTTAAATACGTCACATCTCAGATACCTGAAATGACTCTGATGAAACATTTAGTTATCCCAGAAGACGTTTTTATCTGCTAACGTCTGGAAACCAAATAAAGTGTAACTGTCACAAAGTTCCGCTGCCCTCGTCTTCGTTATTGCAAGGTAGAGTAATTAGCTCGCAAACCTCTCTTATCTGTCAGAAACAGGAAACTCATCGCTCGATGTGGTAAATGGTCACATGTGCACAAATCGTACTTAACAGACATAGTATTGAAATAGTACAAGCCACGCAGCCAGCATTGGTTGCAAGAGTTGAAAGAAAAAACAGAATCTTATCAGTTTTGACTGAGACGTTTGTCAAGGAAAAGCTATTAAAGTAAGGTGATAGTCTGTGATAGCCATTCAGACCGCTAGTAAGAAGACATGGTACCTGTACATACTGTATCTAGCTAATATGTACCAAACAGGGATTGGTTTCTTAATTGTGAGTATATGTCTTTGGATATTCAAACCATTCATCAAGGGGATACATGGTACTGTAGATCGGGTTTTAGGGGTCACTGGGGTGAAATGCTTTAGCCAACATTCTTTGGGACTGAAGTTGAACTCAATCTGAACCAAGTTGATGGATGTGACATGAAAGTCCATGGGTAGTGGACAGTGTTTGTGTGTGTGCTTGTGTGCGTGTGTGTGCTTGGATCATCTTGGCTTCAGTCAAGCAAACTCAACATACAACAGCAGTATATTACAGTTTACAATTTAAGTTTGAACAAATGTATTCAGTGACAGGAATATAGAGTTTTATAGCTTTGCCTGTGAACTGGAAATGAACGTCAGTCATTATTGAACAAGAAACAGTTGTTCAGTATGCTTGGGTTAGCTTTTAAGACTATGCATCTCGATGAGTATCGCAAACAAGGTCATAATGGTCAAGGTGAGTCTTGTACAGTCTTGGGCAGTGTGATCGACTGACCGATCGACCACCAATTCATTGGACTGCAGGAGAGATGTGTAGATTTGGTGAATTGAACACCGCTTTGGGCCAGTAAAACTCCCCTTCTGGTGGATTAGAGGCCTACAGTACCACTATTCTTGTTTTGTTTCAGTATCTCCAAAGTGATGGAGGACTTGAACAACAATTTAACATTTTACCTATTTTGGAGGTATTTAGTCATAATGCAATCTGAATTTGATGTAAACAACTAGTTGGTCTGCCGGACAAAATCCACCAAAGCTGATTGTGTGGTTAATTCGAACAGATATTTTGTCCTTTAAAAGTTTGCCCTGTACTTAATGATATGTAAGCTTCTCCATAAACTGGTGATTGGGATGACGGGGGATGTGCTCACGCCAGGCCCCGGCGCCGGGCAGCTTTGCCTGTCTGTTCTGAATGCCGCCCAGCACAAACAGTATTTTAAGCATTTCCGTCTGGCACTACTTTTGATGATTAAAGTTAACAAATTTGACCATTACCACCAAAATATGGATGAAAACTTGGCACACAAGTTAGCTCCTAAGTAGGAAAAAGATGGCCGGCCCAATTTGCCATCTAAACATACTTCATTTTCAAATAATTTCCAAAACGGACTTAAACCCCTCCCCAGGATGTAGATCACACTACCGCACAAATCCGCCCCGGCACTCAAATATTCCTGAGCACATCTCTGGATGACTATACTACATATCATCAACCAACACTTTCTGGCAGGTGTTGATTATTAATGCAGAGTGCCGATGATAAAAAAATAAACATGTCATTTGTAACATTGAATTACAAATTAGAGAACTGTTAGTTAATACAACACAATTTACAATGTTTACCCTGTACTCTAGGTGTGAATTGCAATTTATTAATAGACTTTGCGCTTCCTTTTCTATATCTACGGAAACATCTGCTCAAAGCACACATATAAATTGAATGATTCTAAACAATGACAGTGGCATTGAGTCCTTACTTTTAATAAATTCTGACTGAACTATGTGAATTTCACACATGTATGTGTACATATCAATACTTCTAAACTTCAAAGAGATCTAATATTTGGTTACAACCAGTTTATTACAAAATGCTCCTTTAATGGATATAAAAAAGTAGCAGGTAATATACAAAACTTTAAGGCACCTTGAAACAATGTAAGACTAGTGAACCTGGTGAAAATAACAAAATGATTTTATTGATCTGCATTTAATAAAACCATCTGCTGTACAATAGATGACATACATCTAATGAACTGTGCTGTACTTTATACAACAGCTTTACCATGTGGTTGCAAAGATTTCCTTATGATGTGCCGCATAATGTGCGAATGTACTTGTCCACAAAATTGATTTTTTTTTTTTTTTTGGTGGGGGTGTAGATTTGTCTAAGTGTATTCAAGGGAATGTACAGTTCACTAGAAAGCTGTTTAATTACTTTTATTTGGCAGTCTGTACAGATGTTTTTCACTGTATCTGCTTAGGCCATTCGACTTCAATGGGGTTAGGCCATTCTTCAATGGGCATACTGTAGACCTTTCTTCAATGGATGTAGGCCATTCTTCTTCAGTGGGCTTTGGCCATTTATTCAGTGGGAAAAGGCCATTCTTAAATGGGCTAAGGTCATTCTTAAATGGGCTTTGGCCATTCTTCAATGGGCTTAGTCCGTTCTTCGTGGGCTTAGGTCATTCTTTGATTTCAATGTGTAGGGAAGGATTAAATGTGTACATGTGTGCTTGATACTTACAGTACAGTAAAGCAAATAGGCCTTTGGTTGAAAGTTACCCAGGCTGTTGTCAAAGCACAAGTTTGTACTAGTTCACAAATTATTCATGCATGTACATCTTCTGTGTTAAATAATAAAGATGACCCTGGCTTGTTTACCAAGCTACTGTATACAAAATGGTTGAAAGAACTCCTTGCACTGAATATACTGTAAACTGCATGCTTCATTTCATGTTGAACTATACTGGTAACCACAAGCTTGATGTTTTAAACAGCTTCAAATTGTGTTTTTGTTGTCAATTTGACAGAAGCTTACGAGGTAAATACTCAAAATACAGTAAGATAGCAATTAATCAAACTAAGACACAGTAATCAGACTACCATATGAAAGTTGATAAGCGAGCGCTAAGTAATTTTGATTGGCTCCTTGTTCAGTTGCATGGTCGCCTGGATATTGTTTTGTAATTTGTAGTATGAATTTTATGTATATAAGTGTTAATCAAATTGGAAACTTGCAAAGTTTTCTGAATTATTTTTCGTTAACTTGACTATACTTGACAATAGACAAGTTCAATCTAATCAAAGCTCCAATAATAAACAGCTTGTAATACTGCTGTACTAACAAGTGATTGCATACTCTAACCTTAGGCACCAATTCCTGTGTAGGATTGCCAACCATCAAAAATATAAATATCATGTTTTAACATTCAGTAACATTAATACAGTAAGCTCCAATATAAAAAGCTTGTAATACTGTTGACCTACTAGTGATTGCATACTGTAACCCAGGCTCTAATTCCCATGTAGGATTGCCAACAATCCAAAATAGTTTTAATATAGTAACATTAATACAGAAAGCTTGTAATACTATAGACCTACTAGTGATTGCATACTGAAAACACAGGCACTAATTCCCATTTAGGATTGCCAACAATAACGAAATATATATATATAATGTTTTAACATACATAACATTAATATAGTAAGCTCCAATATAAACAGCTTGTAATACTGT
The DNA here is from genome assembly GCF_037975245.1 of Apostichopus japonicus. Taxonomy (NCBI): domain Eukaryota; kingdom Metazoa; phylum Echinodermata; class Holothuroidea; order Aspidochirotida; family Stichopodidae; genus Apostichopus; species Apostichopus japonicus. The sequence goes on from NC_092579.1 coordinate 10,032,140, forward strand.
AGGTACTATTGAATAGCATCCTCTAACCCAGGCACTAATTCCAATATATACTGTAGGCTTGCCAACAATCAAAAAGGCTCTTGAGTGGGTTACAGCTACCTGACAATCATTTCTATGGTATATCTCTAAAGATCTTGAATTAGTTTGAACTCTTATTTCTAATCAAGATCATAAGCATTTAAAATATAATAACAATATATTGTTTTACATCCTTATTAGAATGCAAAGAGTGCAGACGTTATCTGGAGTGGTTGTCAAGTGTGTTCTGGAGTGATCATTTCAAAGATATATATCAACTCCCCGTTTACAGTGTCCAGAGAGATCTTAAAAATATGTTTGTTTTGCGATTGTTTACCCCTCAAATATATCACGTTAGCTGTTCAAGAAGAAAAGAAGGAAAAAAGAAAACACAGCAGCAATTGTTTGAAGAACAAAGATGATACAAACAAACCTGTTTGCTTGGTTTGATTGAACTTAATCAGTCTCTTGTCACAGAATTATGCCAAAGTCATTCCACCATATTTTTTGTCTTTATCATAAAAAGTTTGGTTGATTCTTCACCAGTCCTGACTGTACTTCCCATCTTTCAATCGGGGGGGGGGGGGGGGTGGTAGAAAAAGTTGAGAATTCAAGGCAGTTGACATTTTAGTCTTTCAATTATTATTTAGTGGAATGCTATGAACCAATTACAAGTGACTATTAAAGTAAATTGTTTGTAATGATACTACACCCTAGTTGCAATCTCAACAGACAACGTAGCAAATCAAAGGCCAAGATCCCATCATGCAAGGATGCAAATTTTAGAACAATATGAGCAGACATTCCAAGGACAATTTGACCCTTCTTGGAAATGTTATTATTTTGTTATAAAATGTTGTACCTTAAATAATAATCATGGCGCATTTATAGGAAAAGGAATATGAAATAGGCTTGTGCATTTAACTTTGCACTCCCCTCTCACCTGGGTCCGCATGTACCTGGACTTTCAAGAGTGTACCCCTCTTCTACCTTACCCCCCAACCCCCCTTGGGCTGGGCCCTGCCATACCCTCATACTACCACTGTACTTCATCAGATCACTAACTAACTGGATCTATGTAGAAAAAAAGCTCTTAAAACTGGATTAATTTTCCTAATGTTTTTATATCAAAACTTGCAGGATTTGTGGGGAATTTTTATCAGGAAGAACAATGTTTTTGTTTCTTTTCTTGTTTTGACAACAGTCCTGTCAATTTTGTGTTTTTTGAAACTATTTACATCATCAATATATCCAATTACACCCAGTAACATAGAGAACACCAGAAAATTTACATTGAATATTATGTTAACTATTGCTTGTTGAATTTTATGAAAATCAACTATGAACATTTGAATTCTGTGTATTGAAGATTTTGTTTTCATTAATGTTACAAACTTATTCCGAAGAGGAATATGTTATGTCCCTCGTTTTAATTTGGCTAAAATTGTCTGCAAAATATCTAGCTAGTTTGTATTAAAGTTGAGCACTATCCTTTAACAAAGTTATACTCACTTAAACATTCAGGAGATGATGTACCATGGTTTCTTTTTGATATTCTGATGGAGGTACTGAAAAGGCAATTTGGTATAAACTAGAGTAGAGCCCTTTGAGGTGACACTTAATATAAACAGTCATAATTTAAGGACAATCTCTGTATTTGGGTTCCCACACTGTGTGCACGCACCAGCACTATAGTACAGTATATACCAATGGGTAACAGCATTCAGCCAGCACATTCCATTGTATAGAGACTTTGTATGGACACCCTTCATTGGTGCTTTTATATATCTGTTAAACCGGGGCCCATATCTTTTTGTAGCACGGTTAACAATAAACAATCTCACTAATTAAAAATCAATGTTGCAGCGCACCATAGTATTGATAGCATAATAACACATCATATATATTTAAGTGATATGGCCGGTGTGTATCGGTTTATAGCATAACCAGTGGTGGTTGTGGAATGAGAAAGTGCCCCTCTGATGTTGTGCCCCGCACTTTTTGGAAGCTTCCTACCCCCCCTGCTGTTAAATAAACTAAACTTTAAACAACTCTAAAAAGCTTCTGAAGTACTGTTTGACAATTTTGTAATTTCCCTTTTGAACTATTTGTTTGAAGCAAATAAATCTACAGTAAATTGGCTGGGGAATGATATGGCAGTTGTCATTACAACTTTTGCGGGATCGAAGAAGAACTTTATACTGAAGGTTCATGGTTGTATTATGAACATGTGGAGGTTAAGCCTGAAGTTTCTGTCACTAAATCTCAACCTGTCTGTTTTATGAAGACAAGATTTTCAAGCTATATTGTCTAAAATACCCATATTATGCTAATTTATTCCTTTTTTATAACCTTTTCATTCAATGAACATCTAAAAATGATTTCCATATCAAGTTTCCTTAAGAGACAACACTTGGGCCAGACTTCATAAATATACTGTAGTACTGCATGTTACAGTTACCTCTATATATTTGTAGACTTTTTGTAATGTAATGTACTGCCCTCTCTTTCATTTTGTCTATTAAAAACTTCAAAGCTACAGCTTCCTGCAACGTTTTGTTTTACTATATTAAAAAAGCCTTAGCATATTTGATATTGGAAGTTGAACTATGAGTGACTTGGGTCATTACTCTATTTAGCATATTTGTATTGAGTGCAAGTGCATGCAAGTTTTTTGCCTTTTCCATAAAGTTATTCCTGTTCAGCAGCATATCATTAACTTGGAAATCTCCATTGCAAATATCCATAGAAAGTTGGCATCACAGTACTTTGTTATTCCCAAATGCTCCACCTTTTTTGCTACATGTCCCCACACAACTGCTACACTCTCATTTACCTGTCTGAACTGAGAATCTCACAACTCATGGTCACTAAAAATAAACCAAGTTTAGGATTGCATATTAATTAGCAGACGATTCATCAAGTCTCCACTACAGTGTGCATTTTACAGTAGAGTAGCTTGAATTCTTGCTCTTACTCTATCCAGCTAAAGCCCAGATGGCCTGCCGAACCAGACATTTTGGGGGCCCACGTTTAAATATAGGCTCGATGATAAGTGTGAAGTGGGAAATTAGGCTCATAAAAGTGAAGAATGGTTAAACTAAAGTCAAAAGTAAATCATGAGTGTGGTTTTGAGTGTCAATCTTTTTCCTTCTCTGGCAAATCATTCTTTGCTTGCATGGGAATGAATGAGGTGGAGAAATAAAGAAAGAAATAAAATAAAATGTGGACTACCCTGCTAACTCTGTAAGTTGATCTTAAAGCCTCTAGCTACAGTAGTGCAGGCATCGATCATTCAATACGATGTTATTTTTCGGTGGGATACCTGTCAGAAAATAACCGGGAGGTCTTCAACAGGCTAGATTTATTAACACACTAGAAGTGCACAAAGACTTGATTGATTATGGTCAACACAAAACATTGAGCACTATGGAAGTCTGACTGAAGCTGCTGTAGCATACTAAAGTGATAGATTTAATGTGTGACAGATTTAAAGGGCTTAAAGCAGCTTTCCTTGCATAGTTTTTGGTACAATTTTGAGTCTACTTGATATTAAAATGTTGATTAACTAAGTGGTTTAAAAATTTAATATTAACTTACAAAGTAATGCAAAGATAGCCATACAGTACAAAAGTAGTTTTTTATTGAAATCTGGTTTTCTGAAAATGAAAAATGAAACTCCATTGGCTAAGTGACAACAGTTGTAGAATCAAATTAATTAATAGCCAACAAAAGATTTATGTGGCTGGGTTCCGGGGGTCAGTTTTATTACTCCATCGAATAGGTGTAAAACAGGATCCTGATCGTCATTGCGTTCTCAGATGTGAACAAGCCCCCTCTATGACATTGTTAATATATTCGGTAACCAGGGTTACTTCCTACAGGTATGTTGAGGTGTTTTCAGTAACGATTCACTGGTAATGGTTTGATTAACGATTTCCAGCCATTAATTTCACAATGTTTATGACATCTTGTAAACTGTCTGGGTTTTGTCAGCGACATGAGAAGCCCTATCAAAATACGATATCACAGAAACTCTGTTACCTTCCTAGGATTCCTATAAAGTCACTATGACTTGAAAAAATAATCTTGAGGGTTTATCAGTTTTGTTGATGGAAGAATTTATGAATATCAGAGATGGTTCACTTTAGGAACCATCGTAAGCAAGATGGGAAACTACTGTAAGGTAAGATTATAGTCATCTTAGTTTAATTTGAAGGAGGTTGAGGGTAAAAATCATCAAAGAACCTGAAATAGCCAAGTAATACCGTACGGGACCAAGGGCAGTCTATCAAAAATCATAGCGTTCAACATTATTAAGGTGTGAAAGAGAACTGACACATGTGTGTTGTAAATTGTACTTTAAATAAAAGAAACCATATTCAGCATTTCGTTATAAGACACACAAACTGATGCCTCTTATGATGGCCTAAAAATTTCAGAAATTTATGCTTAGTACCATTTTATTCTCCCTTGAAACTTTTCTGTCTGTCTTTTTTTTTTTTTTGGGGGGGGGGGGGTTGTTTTTTGCCAATCTTTCAGTACAGAATAGCAGACTAAGTAATCATTAGAAAATATGTAAGAGTAAATTCCTGTCCTGTGCAACAATACATTTTCTTCTTGCTTTTTCAATTTTTCATTCCAATTGTGTGTAAATGAAAAGCAACACCAAAACAAGGGCTACTGTGCATTGCTGAAGTAACATTTAAAGTACTTTGATTTGCGGGTTGACAGTACCCTCGTGATACCCTTTTCCAATGATTTTCTCTGTTTTGTTTTGACGAGTGGGGATGGTAACAGATATCAATTCCACATGTGACCAATTTCATTCTCTTTCCATGCTTCGTTGCCAAAACAATATTTTTTACTAAATAAGCGAGGTAAAAATATTCACATCAATTTTGACTCGGTCATGCAAGCATGCATAAACTATTGATTTTGTCAGCCACCGTATCAATTGTTTTTTCCTGTGACGTAAAGAGCCAGTAAGACTTGATATAAAAGTATATAATTAGGTGTCAGTGTCTCCAAGGCTGTGAAAGTAGTTTTGCAGAGCAATTAAGGGAGACTATGAAACCCTGACTGTGGTGGTATGAAATTGGTTTATCATCCTCCATAAACACCAGAAGCTGTAAACCAATAGATCGTAGTCTGGTAAAGTAGATTGTAAAATCAATAACCATCCATTCTGTTACCCTCTCGGAGATGATACCAACACGAGCAAAGTAATTGTCGGTCAAGTGGGGTGCCCATTTCTAAAGAGGCTGTAAAATCGTTATCATACCGTTAATCGAAAAGGAGTCCCAACATCAGTCAAATAAAACCGTAGGTTAAATAATTACGCCAGGTCTGCACCAGCGGCTGGTCGGCAGCCACTATCGTCGTCATCGTCTGTTTCCAGAGAGAGTGTCTTGAACCCTTCGTAGCTGTTAGAACGACGTGAATCCTGTTTGAGTTAGAGTTTACAAGCCATCTTGGCACTCGTTGTAGCTTCATAACCTTTGATTGGTTTCATGATTGGAGTAAAATAAACTTGTGTTAGACTGGGGAGCATGTGAGGTTTCCTACTGGAGAGAGTCTGCCAAGAATGTTCTGTCAGTCAATTTTGGCTCGGTTGCCAGATTTTACGAGGGGGAATTTTTTCACGGCGTTATGAAACTGCCCCGTTTGCAAATTATGTTTGACAGAGTAAATTGTCTCATAACTGAAGAGTAAGTGAAGCACTTGGCATCTTTGTTGAAACTACATTTGTAAGAGGAAGATCAATATTTCTTGGCAGTGGTATTTGACATCAGGGACAAAAGATTTCAGTGGGATGTCCTCTGTTGATGCAGTCTTTTGTTTGGGATGATCTATTATTGTTAACAATCTCTTTGTTTGGAATAATAAGAAAAAGGTGAGTGCCCAATTCTTCAGAGAAAAGAGGTGTAATAAAGAGTAACCTTTACTGAAGTGGAATGTGGTAACAGAAGAAGGTTCTTTTTTAGGTTTCATGACACCTCCTTGTATTGATTAGATCACCTGGTGAGTTTATATTTAGCTTGTCATGTTTGTTAAAGAAGGAAACTGTATACTTCTGTGTTTAACAGACTTGACAAGAACACTAAAATTTGTGGCATATAGAATGGGATTAACAGGTGACCTGAGGGTTGCAAGGATTCCCTCCCCCCTTCACCCATCCCACACCCATCAGTTCTCTGTTGTTTATTTACATTTCTAGAAGGGTCCTGAGACATGTAAAATGATTTATGAATCCACACGTGGACTTCTTGGTATTACTTTGTCAAGTTTTGAGAGGAATAAATGGACACTAGTGAGGCCTTGTACAAGTGTCATGTTAAGTAAGTTGTAAAAGTGAAATTGTTATTGTACTTGTTGAGTATCCTTTTGATTTTGTTTGGAACCCTTGAATAATATCAATAAAAATACATACTATATTTATGATCATATTTAAAGAACGAAACTATAATTAACAGAGTCTCAAGGATTCTGACTGCACACATGTATAGCACAACAGCCAGTAGCGCTTTCTGATCCAAGTTGTTTCGTTCATTTGTTAGAAAGGAATTCTTGTAATGTACCAGATATTCTTTAACCTGAGAATAACTGTATGTGTAATGGACGAGTTTGACAGAAATTGACATTTACGTAATCATTTCGTCACTTAATACCCGTCTCCACAAAGCATTGACAGTCTTGTTTAATACCATGTTTGAAGCTAGCTGGTAACTATGTACAAGTATGCAGTACTGACTAATCCACCATGATCAGATCATGGTAAATCGGTGTACGTACATAACATTATAATCAAAACTACAGCATGAAATATTTCCCGAAAGGTTAAAAGGGCAGTATTGAAGAACTTACCATTCATAGACTCAGGTTGTGTGACCTGATTAATTCTCTTTGGCTTTGAGTACAACGATTCTGTATGCTGCCATGTTGGACGAATGTAATTGTAATAACCGACATTTCAATCCCTGTTATAGTCATTGCTGACTTTGCAATCTGTGGTTCCCCTCACAATTTTGCAAGGTTGGTAAGAATGTCAGAATGACTACAATTTTTCCCATTTGGGAACCAAAATTGGCAGTTTAAGATTTACAGTGTATAGTCTAATACTGTAATTGTCTGTTCTGCTGAATTGCATTTTTGCTTAAATAGTAACAGTGTAACAGACACCCAAGAAATCCTGTATATGATGGAATTGCCCCCTGTGTCAAACCAAACTATAGGAACAACAGAGACTTTTTTAGTATTGATCTAGTCAAAAGTTGTTCCTTCTGTGTTGATGCAATCATTTTGAGCTGATTCTATATTTCTACACTAAATGCTACACGTACAGCACACATTACTACAGATACACAGAGCAGGAAGGGGAAAATGATATGGCTTTTACCATAGTTTTGTCTTCTGTGAACTAAATATACATGACACTGCCTCAGTTTATTTATTCTTCCCTCGGTTTAAGGAAATTATATTCCCTATGAAGGTGTCATAGCAGCTGATAACTAAAGTTTTCCTTTACTTGCATTCATCATGCAATTATTTTGTTTTGTGGGGGGGGGGAGGATATTTTATCCGACTCAAACCTTCTCTCGTTGTTCACCGGTCGATATTGAAATTTTGATTTCCACCATCAATTGAGAATTAAAATTTGATTTGCATGTCCATAGAGAGGTGTAATTTAAGTTTATAATACGCTGTAGAAGGTTTAATAACATGGTGGGTGACGCCATGTGGCGTTCAGTGGAATGCTCACCGCCAGGGTAGGTACTTCAAAATAACATGCTTAAGATACGTGGTACTTAGCAAACATTCTTATATTGATTTAATTGGAGCAATAATAGTTTAAAGGGAAGAAACATAAATAATAACAGAATCTGTCGTCTTTTTTGGTCGAAACTTAACCTAAAAGGAGCAAGTTTTAGTTCCAGTTTGTATCAACGCACTCACCAAGTCTTTACCGAGAATTTTTTTAAATAATGTTGCTATTTTGATCAAACTAAGAAATTCCTGGATATTTCTAGAGATTGATTGATTATGAGCAAACTTTATGACTAATAAATTGTTTTTATTCTCAACATTTTACCCAGATACATTGCCATATTTTTTTTAATCATGAATATGTAAAAAGCAATTTGGAATAGATTAAACTTTGTTTTTTCATTATTTAGAATGAAATTTGATAGGTCAAGTTAGAACTATATATTTTTAACTTTGGATTGTGACCATATATGTAATTGAAGATAGGTAAAATACCACTACTTTCCTTCCAGGCGGTATTTCTATACCACTTTTTTAATTTTTCATAATTTTTGAGAAATGACGCTTTATACAGCTACTCTCTACCAGTCTTTTTTTTTAATTGGTTATTACACACAATGTAATGGATTCTTCATTCTAGTTTATATCCCCGAGTGAGATAGGCAACCCAGTTTATTATTAGTTTATCTCGATAATGGGAAGTAGCAATTATGATGAATTGATGATGCAGCAAAATTTATTGGGTTAATTTATTCATTTTAATGACATTGTTTGTCCATGTATGTAGTATCGTAGTTTGGTTTTCTGTCTGTTCTCTTCGTAATTTCTCCCTCTCCCATGTGGTTATATTTGCGTTGTTCAGCACAAAAGGATCCTATTACTGTATGTACTTTCCCTAATAACCATATTTGTACATTAAATTATTCAGAGTATTTATGCATGTACAGTATATGCATGTTTTTGTTGAAAAACAAATTCGACACAATGTTATAGTAACATAACTTTTTGCTAAATTGAGAAGTTCTTCAACCAACACGCTTACTACCGTACATGTACTGTACAGTATAATAATGCACCTTCCACCGCTTGCAACCTGCTAAGCCCGACTTGAAAAAGGTGATGAAAGCTGATAGCCATTAATGAATATGTTACTGAGACAAGAAAAAAAAACTATGGGGATTTCAAAATTTTTAAACAAGCTCTTAATTTTCATAATCGGTCGTTCAAAGACCTCACAGCTGGGAAGGAGTAGAATGAGACAAAGGCTAAATTTGATGAACGTCCCGAAGGTTGCCTGGTAGCGATGATTTTAATTGGTCAATGAAACACAGTTTATAGATTGCTCTCGGGTCAATGATGAATTCCTTTAGACTCATCAATGTCCATCATCGGTTGTCATTATGATTTCATTTGGCATTTGTTGTCCATCTCAGAAAGACATTAATAAGATTGAGTTGTTAATGGTCGTCATATCATACACTAGGAGGTAAGGCTAGGAGCTATAAGAGCTTTAACACTCTCTTACGGTGGAATATTGTTATACTTTAAAGCAGTGCGGGGAATAATTTATCCGGTTTTGCATCGCAAATATATGCAAAATTGCTACTTACTGCAAAGATCTTATCAATAGCAGTTTTTGTAAACGGGAGTTCAGAGCGTTCAAAACCTGCTACGTAAGTTTATGTCCAGTTCCTTTTTTTTATAAAAAGTATGAAATAAGGTCTGCTAGACAGTACTGTATGGCATGAACTAATTTTTTAAGCAACTTATTGCGGTTTGTGGGGACAACTTGGACGGTTGATTTTGAAAGTTATCTGACCAGCAAAGTTTCATCTTAAATTAAGAATTTGCTTTTTGAAGTAGGTAAACAATAGAAAACAAACGGGGAAACCTATAAGCAACTCCAAAAATGCAGAGAAATTTTTATATAGAACTTAGAACTAGATTAGAAACAGCAAGGTCCGAATCTCCCATTCAGAAGATCAATCCAGAGATTTGAAAGTTTTCTTTGGAGTTGTTCTTCCTATGTTTGCCTTCGATGATGTTTTTTGGACCAGACTTTGTTGGGGATTGAGATTCTCTATTCATCCTCTTGAAGCAACATCTAAGTACATCATCCTTGTCAAATTCCCTGTATATATTCTGAGTTCTGATTTTTCTACATGATAGTTTGATTGTCATTTCTATCAAATTATAATGCCGAAAGGCCAGAGTACTACTGTACAAATGGAAGCTTGCAAGGACCGATTTCAGTAATTATTCTCTTAAATTGCAAGATGTTCTGAAAATTGCCTTAACCACAAACTCGGTTTTATAACTGATATGTCATTATAGACATGCATTGCACATGCAGACAGGGTGGGGACAAAAAATGAACTTTGATGGTTTTTAATTAAATGATGCACGACATTAGTACTCAACATCTTTGCGGCAAATTGAAAAATATTTAAATAAATCTACTCAAAAAAGCTGTCATATTGTTGTGTAGTACAAATCTGAATGTTTTCACTGGGTTTGGGTAAGTGATATTAGTGCACATAGTGCAGTATATTCTATTCCAAAGTGAAAATTCTGACGTAATTCAGACATAAATCTAGAGCTGTTGTTTCGACCTTCTTGAGCACTAACCGTACCCGCACGGTAAGTGGTCAAGTCCTTCATGGAAACAACGGCTCAGTGGTTTAGACTGCTGACGTCAATGCTACTGTACTCTCTGTGTGTTGATTTCAGGTAATACTGTATGTCTACAATGAGACATTTAGAAAGGTGGTTCTCCTTGAGCAATTTCTTGTCATGGAACCTTTTAACAATCATCCACACTTTTATAGAACTTGACAGACTGGCAGATGTTTCCCCCATCCATGAAGATACAGACCAAAATTGGTTTTCCAAAGTTATAAGAACAGGGCTATACTGTAAGTGATTTGTGCATTTAAGGCTTAATGTTATCTCATGTAATAAACACCCATGGGCATACAGCCTCTGTGACTGTTGCTAGGGCAGTGTCATAGTAGGAGAAACAGTAGTAACGTGTAATACTCATGGGTTCTTTATTCATCTAACAGTTTACCGTACTACTAAAATCATGACTTTTATGGGCAAACCTAGAGAAATACCTGTTTCATGATGGCATGTTTACTAAATTACAAAATTGATAAGTTAAGTCTAACTCTAAATGGTACTAAAATGTTTCAGCTTTAAGAACTCCTTGCGACATTTCAAAGGCTTTCTTGAAGTTCTGAAGACTCACTTCATTCCTCTCTTACCCATATCCTACTGTATCAACAACCGTACTTCCATATCTACTTTTCCACACATTAGATCTTTGGTAGTTTTCATTGAATTATATTTAATATAATACCATGATTATTTGATTATATGTATTGAATTCTTGTTGAAAATGTACTTATCTTTTGTGTTGGAAATAAACAGTTTCATTGTCATTGTCATTGTCATGTACAGAGTTTGAGATGTTCGTTTTGAAAAGTGCATTTTAACATTATAGTGTGCGTGTTCAATCAAAGGCAATAATAGAGGACCACAGGTTCACTGTTATAGAGCTCTATGTACTGTAACATCGCATCATGAGACCTCCATCTTGTTGAAATATACTCAGTCATTGAGACAATTCCATAGAATAATGATTATTTTGTCTTATGGAAGTTTCACATCATTGGAAACTAATTAGTATATATTGCACAGTGCCAGTATGTTCCTGCTGCCCAGTGTGTCCTTTGTTCTGTGTCTGTGATACATTTCAATTCCACTTAAAGCAGCATTTTGCGTTGGGTCGCTTTTTTCTACCTTTTTAACATGTGCATCGATTTTTTTACATGTATCAATCATAAAACAGCAAACTAAGATACCATCCAAGTTTCACCCTACCAAGAGCGTTAATTAGCGAGTAATTAACGATTTATATCGATAACGAGTAAAAGTGTCCTCGACAAAGTTTTCATATCTCCAAATCCACTAGTTTGAATTCCACCAATCAGTGAATAGTATGTTTATTCATGAGCATTTTGCGTTTAGTCGCCGTTTTCTACTTTTTTTGACATGTCCATCGAGTTTTTTACATACATCAAATCACAAAACAGCAAATTAAGATATTAGCCAAGTTTTTCCCTGCCAAAAACTTTAATTGGCGAGTATTCCACGTACAAAATTAAATCGCATTCAGTTCCCAAACCCATTAGTTTGAATTCAACCAATCAGAGATGCAGGTTTAGTTATGAGCCGTTGCTAAAAATAGATTCAAGACTTCGCGTTGGGAGTTGTTATGCAACTCCCTGGTACAACTGTCATATAGACTGTACACAAGTCAAGCGTGGTGTTATATTACGTATCTGTCAATGACGTTCGTAGTGTTTAAATATTCATATTATGGGCGAGGTTTATTGGGTTCCCAACGGAAAATATCTTGGAGAACAACAAAGTTGAAAGTTGCAATTTTTTCGACTTTTATGCCACCATTTGAAGTAAAATATAAATAGATAAGCTAGTTATGTATGTCGTTATGGCATAGTGGAGTCAGTGAGGTTGAGAAATATCATAGTCGAGGACGCAAAATGCTGCTTTAATTGAATCAATATATTTGTTGTCATGGAGAAGAATGAGACAATTTCATCATTCCATCATTATTACCATGCTTGTCTGTGGAAAGTCTGTCATGTATAAGAAAAGGTTCATATTTCCGTCTTCCTCTATTTCCAACTTTTTTGGAGGAGAACTGAGTAGGTGGCAACGTACTGTATGAAAGGAGTGTTTGGAATAAATATTACATTCAATAGTTCGACTTAATAAAAAAATATATATATGCCGATTTCAGAAATTTATGTGGCATATAGTGTTTTTGCAAATCTACAAAGTTATAGGTTTACTCAAAGTTTGATGAACTTATAAGTTTGACCTACGTTGACCACAAATGACCTTCAACCTTCACTAATTTCAATAGGGTTCTTGTACTCTCTGAGGTTGATCTCTCCAGGTCTCTCCTGGACCCCCAGGTACCCTCCACTTGCCTTATCATGTCTTGTACAGGGTATACTACATCCCATCACCCTACATCGTATAATACTGGGTCAGTGCAACGCCACAGCTGAAAAGCCGTTCGCAATTGTACTTGAGTATGTAATGTTGCATTCTATGTGCATAGATTAATGTTCAACTTGAGAGACATTTCACTTAGATAAAGATACCATCGGTGACAGTTTGGAATGCATAAGTGATAGCAACATTTGCTGTGTGCTGTCTGATATATATCTTCTTAGAGAAAGGGGGGGGTTAGACGTTGTCATGGAAACCCAAGGCACGTCATGGATGAGATTGATTCCTACTGTAGGCTTGTAAAGGTCCTGTAATTAACTTCTGTGTTTTCTGTGTCTTGAATTAACTTCTGTGTCTGCATGTAAGTTTTCATTTCATTATCACACAAAAATTTTGCTCAGATAGTCAATCCAATATGTGCAATACTTCATAGACTAGACAACCGATTGTAACCATGGTAACTGCTGAAGAATTTTTCAAGGAGTATATTAGAAGCTTATCTTTTGAATATGAACATTCCACTGATCCTTACCTTGTAAAACCTTGTAAAACCTTATAGTACTAATAATCCACTCAACCATTGGATTGACAGACATTAATGTCAAATATGAAGGGGGAAAAAAGGTCGCAACTTTTTACAATGTATTACGCACTTTCTGAAAGTGTTTCCACTACATCAAACTGTACTGTGCATTCAGTGTCCTGCTTACATCTATAGCCACCTTCAGAGTATCATCTACCCTAACAAACCCCACCCCCCTTTCCCTCCCCTCACAGACTGTCCTTTGACCCTAATTTTATTATGTTTTGGGATCATCGACGATATGTCATATTTAAGAAACTAAAATGGAGCTTTCAAACTATATATATATATAGATATTGGCAAGAGAGAAGATAAAGACCAGTTCCAGTTTTCCCCAAAACATCCTCTTTATAAAGGTTTCTAAAGTTCCCTGTTTGCTGTTTTAATAGCCTTCACAGGTTTATGAATAACATGTGAATGCCTCATCTACAGTAGCAGTGACCTACTTCAGCCAGTGCTGTGGCTACTGTACACATACTGTAAGTAACTTTGACCCAGTAGTGTTCAAGTTCAGTAGGGTGGTGATAAAGTCCATCATTTTCGTTTTCCCATATATTCATCCATTATATTCCTCTAGCCGCAAGATATGTCGTTCACGTCACACTAAAGTCATTCCAATGTCTCCACTGTGACATTGATTATTGTTTTTGGACCCGTCTCCCAAGCCGATTTATTACGTTACATTTGCTTCGAAGAGGGTCCTAAGAACTCAGTCAATGTGTCGTATAATGCCATGTACAATTACCATACAGTGGCCTTGTCAATTGTCAAAAATGTTATTGGTTTATTATTGGTAAATCTAGAAAGAAAATATGTAGTAAATTTCAAACATAAATATTTGTGTCGTGTAAGATTATTTTCAAATTATTAACATGATAGTCTTGTGTCTTCATCATCATTTTATTTGTGATCACTAGTGATCTATGGTGGTCCAGTCTACATCTAACTTCTCCTCGTTTTGTAAATTTCAAGAAGCTTGATTTATGTTAGTTGGAAAGCAATGATTGTCACAGTAAAAAAAGAAACAATTGTTACCGTAGTTACTAGTTAGCAGGAAATGTTGGATAAAGAAAGAAAGATATAACTGGTCGCCAAAATGCCACGTCAGTGTTTTATCCATAAATATCTAAAAACTGCGCCAGTCGGACTGCAGTATAATATGACTGGAAGATGTCACTCATTCTTTGCGATATTTATACGACATTTAGAACTAAAGATCTGGGACAGTAAATGTTTCATGGCATCTCAGCCATTGTATTCAACAAAAAGGAACCTGTTCAGCATTTTGAAGACACCATGATTTTACTCGGACACTATAAATTTAACTTAACTGATCATGACAAGTTTGACACGGAAGGATAATCAGGAAAACACACAACTTGTGAATATTAGGTACAGTATAATAAGGTACATTAACTAATCCTCCAGAATAAAAGGTGGGGACTTTTGCTTTCGTGAAGCATAAAGAGATATAAATGTATCAAGTCCAGGAAAAAGTCATATTTTTTGTTAGAATATGTCATATTGAAATACAGTAGGAACTTCCCAACTCTTCTCCTCTCCCCCCCCCCCCCCCCTACATCCACCATTCTCATATGAGTTGATATTCAAACAGGTGACATGTTGACCTGCTTCTTTTGGAGAGGAAACAGGAAGCACTGCTCATCATATGAGCTATTAAACTAAATTTGTTAAATTTCATATCTTGTGATGTCAGAGTATATATATTTGAACTGTTTTTTCAATAAACACACTAACTTGAAATTAAGTTTGTTGTATTGACTATTGACCAAGTGGTTGTTGTTATCTGTAGATAGGAGATCTACTGTACTATACCTATTGTATGGTTTTCTGTCTTACTATCTGCACAATGACACCGGTGTGGAGACTTAAGTATTAAACAGATAGATAAGCATTGTTTACTTTAAGTGCCTTTGACAATCTCTCTCTCATCGTTTAAGCAGTAATTGCATGGAAGGTGTTTCAGACATTGTCAGAGAATGGCAGAACAGTGCACTGTACAGTATGTTTTGATGATTCTGTCAAAGAGTTTGGACAATGGAAATCAATAGATTCAGACCTTTCGTATTTCCATGGTCATTGTAAACATCACCTCATTTTCTAAATACTAAAAGAACTTGTTTATTTGTTTTCAGATAAAATAGAGGGGGATCGAACAAAGGTCACCAACCATCTCCGGAAAATGACTTACAAGACAATTTTAAGATGCAGCAGTGTGGATGAAAATTGTCAGTGGTGAGATATTGAGCAAAGAAAGAAAGAGAAAGAGGTAGCACAATGAATGAGATAAACAATCTCACGTCGGACGAGGATGCAGCAAGGGCTAGCAACACCAGTCTATCCTCCGAGAGCGCATACAGCAGCAACGGCAATGCCGTGCCTCTCCCCAGTACACTTAATAGAAAAGACTCGGTCAGATCATACAAACTCAGGCGGAAACTCAAGAGGCATAAACAGATACAGAGGTTGGTCAGCAAAGATGGCATGTGTAAAGTGGTCCACTGCCACGTCAAATATCGCGGCGTGCGTTTCATCTCGGACATGTTTACCACGATGGTGGACTTAAGGTGGCGCTATCTTCTTTCAGTTTTCACCGTAGCGTATGTGTTAGGATGGTTTGTCTTTGGAATCGTTTGGTGGTTAATTGCAGTAGCCCACGGCGACAGTTACTTATCGGAACGGAATGTAACGGCTGACTTTGAGCCCTGCGTGGAAAATGTGGAGACATTCACCGGTGCCTTTCTCTTCTCGGTGGAGACACAGACGACTATCGGTTACGGCTTTCGCAGCGTGACGGAAGCATGCCCAGTGGCCGTCATTGTGGTGGTCTCTCAGTCAGTCTTCAGCTGCCTGATCGATGCAGTGATGATAGGCTGCATATTCGCAAAAATTGCGCGCCCAAAGAAGAGGGCGGCCACCTTGAAATTTAGTAGAAACGCTGTGATAGCGCAACGCGACGGCCAGTTGTGTTTCATGTTCCGCGTGGGAGACATCCGTATGAGCCACCTTTACGAGGCTCACATGAGGGCGTACTTGATAAAGCCGCGAGTCACGGCAGAAGGCGAAATCATTCCAATCGTTCAGTATAATATGGATTTAGGATACGATACGGGAGAGGACCGGATATTTCTCGTGTGGCCTCTTATCATTTCTCACGTAATAGACGAAAACAGTCCGCTATACGAATACTCTGCTCAGGAATTGCAGTCGGCCGATTTTGAAATCATAATAATATTAGAGGGCGTCGTGGAACAGACCGGTCTGACCACCCAAGCAAGGACTTCGTACCTCCCCAGCGAAATAGTCTGGGGGTCGAGGTTCTGCAGCAGCGTGGTCGCCTTGAAGCACGAGAGCGACAAGCAATATAGTATCGATTATGCAAAGTTTGACGATTTTTACACGGTGCCGGACATGACACGTCTGAGTGCCAAGTCCATCGACCAAAGAAGACAGCTGGTGGAAGAGGAGGACAACAATAAAATGTTCTTGGATTGCATGCACCATTACATGAACAATGTGATCAACAAACAGCATTCCCAGAACGGAGTCAACGGCAGCAGTACTAGAATAGTCACCGACATACCTTTCAGGGACGTGCCGTTGCGGGACAGTTCCCTCAGGAGGAGACTAAGAGGGCTTTCATCTAAGGACGGTAATAATCTAAGACTCTACAGGAACTCCGATCCGTTAGCGGGTAAGCGGTTGCGCCCGTCGGCGGCAGTGCAACAGGTGTCCGTTACAGATAGTGAGAAGACCGTAGAAGATGAGCAGCCTGTGAGAAGCAACAACGAGTCTGAGAACGAAGGAGGAGAGGAAGATGTGACAGAGACTCAAGCTTTGCTCGCTCGTCAAGACAGCCGGATAGCCAGAGAATCCAACGTTTGAAGGGATAGTAAGTATGGCTTAATTTAATTCAACTGGTTGCAATTCAGTACCACTGACATCTTAGATCCCACATCCATCATCACTTGATGGAGTTTAATCTCATCTGTGGGGTTGTGACTTTGAATGGCAGTCTTACTTACTCTTGGGATAAGGAACGGAGGAAGGAAGGACTCTTGATGAAGGAAGGAGTCTTGATGACACATCTTCCTCAGAATTCTTTGAATGTTTTTTATGGTGAAAGAGAAGGCTGTTTGTAAGCTGATGTAAATCATGATTGTGGCAGTACACTGAGTACAGTAGCTACTACTTCCTGACCCTTATAGATCATGCAAAGTACTAGTAAATGAAACGATAACGTACATATTGCAAAATAGTACATTAAAACCATCCGATCCTTGAGGGTAGTAGTGTACAGGTTTCAAATGTCAATGTGGAAGTTTGTCAAGGATGAGAAAGTGGTGTAGAGGGGGGAGGGGCGGGTCGTTACCTGGTTGTAGGGGTCATTGCACCATAATATTAAACGATTAATACCAATATGGTTGGATTACAGTTGGGTGGGATAGTGTCTGTTGATAGGGGAACAGACCTGTATATATGTATCTTAGTATAGGTCTGAAATGTGTCTGTAAGATGCTCAGACATGTATCTATGTATCTTGTGAATGCGTGTAGGTACAATAGTATACTGTAGGTCTGAAATGTGTCTGTTGATAGGGGACAGACCTGTATCTATGTATCTTGTGAATGCTTGTAGGTACAACAACTGGTATAGGTCTGAAATGTGTCTATATGATGCTTACCATCCCCTGAGCCCCCACCACCCTTGAAAAACTAAATCCTCTTATGTTTGCTATAATCTTTCTCAGAGTGGATAGAAAGTACATTTACAAGTTGCTACTTGTACATTATACCTGTGGTACAGGTCACAGTTAGCCCTTGGCACTCGCATCAGCACATGTCCCAAAGACTGACATATGAACCTACGTTTGTCGTCGTCGTCAAAACGATCCCTCTAATAAATTGATTACCCGTCCATTTTCATAACGTTTAAATGGAGTATGGAGACCAGGTGTTTAGTCTCTTTCACTTATTAAAAGCCCATGAACTAAACTCTAGAGCAGATCTTACAGTGTTTACAACATGCTATAATAAAACTTGTCCCCCTCCAACACCTTGGGAGTGTGGTGCTAAGTGATTTGGGATTCCACCGGCGGCTGCCCACTCTCAGAAGAAGTAAACAAAGTAAATTCCTGACACGAGTCTATCCTGTCAAAGTGTGGCGGAGTTGATAACATGACACACTATATACAGTATCTGTATATTGTAATAACAACAGTATCTCCTGTTACCGGTGTCTAGACGTAACTGGTCTATACATTCTCCACTTCACATTTCCCGGCGTTACATAATTTATGTTTGGAATCTTTCAAGCTTTTTTTTTGTGTATTACTGGTGTTACTCTATAAGCTGGTGTATATTTCTCGATAAATAACTGTGGAACTCATTAATGTAGCTTGATACCTAGGTATGTTGCTACGTCATGTCACCAGTGGTTGAAGGGGACGTATAATGACACAGAAGAGATACTGTACGTGACAGTGGCAACAAAGTTTCAAATCTATGTAGTCTGCAGTAGGTATTTGTGATTCTTGAACATTATTTGAAAAACAAAACGAAAAATGTTACGTTTGTCCAAATGTAGTTCAAACCCTGATGTAGACATTTCTGGTGAAAGAAAAGTGGTCACACATGCAGCACTGTATGTTCATCACAAAATGTAATATAAAGGATAGGTTGCTTTAATTCTCATACCTCAAATTTAGCAGGTTTATGTAAATTAATCTTCTAAGCTTCCAAACTGGAAGAAATGGTTGCGATGTACTGATTGCATGTTTCTGTAGATATCTCTTACATGATTTACCATGCAAGATTATTATTAATCCATATTACACCTAGAAGTAATCTCTAAAAACAAGAAAAGCAAATTTTCTCTCCAGGGTGTATTGTCACAGAGCCTGCCTCCATCCTGGCTCACATTTCACTTTTGTAACGTCGTAACCGAGGGAGCTTCGTTAAATGCTTAATACCATGGACCGACTGTTGATGTGTTCGTTTGAAACTTCATAGCGTGGGCCACACCGCATAATTTATATAGAACATGTTACAATCTCTTTATGCGTCGTTAATGGGGAATGTATTAACGTTAACTTAAAAACAGATGGCGTGTCAAGTGCGGTGAACTTAGATCAAATGTATTTTAAGAGAACATGTGTTCAGTTAAGAAAGAGCGAAAAGAAATGTATCAAAATATTTAAAGCAGTGTTTTGCTTGGTTTGTCTGGCTTTAGTATGCGAAACTAAAAACTCTTTTCTGCTAGCTAGCCTTCCAAAATTAATGGTTAGTTTTCTTACTTTGTTAAGTACCTTTTTTTTAAGTAATTGAGGAAATTATCAGTACAAATTTGTTATAAATTGTATGACATTAATAGATTTTGGTTTAAATTGGATATTACTAATTACTAATACTAGTTAATTATAAAGTGTGTATTAAACTCAGCAGTACGTACAGTATGTCTGTTTCTGTGTGCACAGTGCTAATACAGCATATATACTAGTTGATAATACTACAGTAGTTGTTCCTTTAATGAATGCTATTCTGTCTCAGCTTAATGTTTGTAGCTCCTCGGGTGATATGTTACATAATGTGAGGGAATGCAGGGACAGTTGCACTAAAAGACAACTGTTTGATATTCAGGGGGGTCTTGACATCGAGTAGAGATGTTCATTAGATCCATTAACTTTAGTCAACGTACTTTAGCGTTCCAATAGCTAATCCAAGGGTGGACAACCCGCTGCCCGCTCAGCACGGGCAGGCCGCAAGGACTTCTTTCGGGGCCTGTGAGATCTCAGTTTCAGGAAGCAACAAAACAAGATGAAATCTTAAGTCAATAGAGATATTCTTTGTAAGAAGTTCTGAGTTAACTAATGTAAGGCTGGCTGTTGGTCCAGTTTGCAACTGAATTTTAGTCTTTTTCACCACTGTTACTTTAATGTGCTGGTAACAGATCAATGAAAGTTTGTTGCTTTTTTACATGAACATACTGTAGATACTCAGGTTGTCATATGACTAGGCTTCATACAGTACATTAGCAGAGGTACTTAGCCTAGTACTTCTGTAGTCTGAATTGCATATATAACAAGTCTTGAGGGTAAATGTGAGGCTGCTGGTACCATTTGCAACATAATTTTAGTCTTTTGTCTAAAGTATGTTACTTTGTAGTCATGGTAACAGGTGTTTTTAAAGGTACAGTATGTAAGTCTGTTGCTTTGAACTACACCAGCTTAAACGTATTATTGGATATATCTTAAAACAAAACGATTTGAATGAGCGACGTTTTTCCTCCAGAGAAATTTCTCTTTGGTGGTATGATAGTAAAAATATTATAAATCCTGAAAAAAAAGTCTATGCTTGTTTCTTCATAGAGTATCTTCTTCCATTAACACATGAAAGCTGTCATTTACGTTTATTTTGAAGTAAATAAATTTAGTTTTAACTGTTAATTTTCTATTTCTTGCTTTCTTTGCAGGATCTGCAGAATTTAGTATTGAAAACTAAAAAGGAGGCATTTTGAACTGGTTATTTTACAATGCACACACATGACGATATTGGAAGGCAATCCTGCGTACAAATTTATGCAGAATGTTACATTTTTGATGAGACAAACGGACAAAGAGAAAGTTGGAAAAATTCCAATAATTTTGGAGAATTTTAACCACAGTTTTGCAGTACACAATTCTGAAATTACTGCACAATACTATAGTTGTAAAAGACTGTGGGTTACAATTTAAGAAGAAGACTTCCAAACGTTAGAAAGGAGTAAGCATTTTTAAAGTTTTGAACTTTTTTATCCGGTTTTCTTAAAAAAAGAAAAACCGGTTTCCTTTAAACATCTCTGTTATTAAACAAATATTTGCTGAGTTATGAAAGTGGAAGATGTTGTTATAAATTTGCATATTATGGTACTGTAGTTATTTCACGACATTCCTGCTTGTATGGTACCTCATTATCATGTTTTATTAAGATATTTAAAAAAAATTGAGTATTAAAAAAATAAAAATAAATTATTCACAAAAAATGTCAAAATTGGCTGGCTAAATCTTGAACCAATCTCATTAAAAACCAAGTGCCTTCTATTTATTCATTTCCAAAGTTTTTTGAGGGAATAATTTAAGAAACAGCCCTTGTTTTCCTACTAGGATTAATATTGAAAGGATCATGGTCCTAAAGTCATGACATGTTTACCAGTTAGAATGTAAAAAAATTGGTGCTTATTATTTAGGACAACCAGCCATGTTTGAACGAAAGACACCCAGAGAGGGGAGGGGAGGGGTCACTTTTGGGTGCTCTAAATAAGACAATTAAGAAAGTTGTACAGCTAAATGTTGAATTGTTCATGTTAGTGAATACCTCTGTGGTTAACATGGCCATGCTATGAATATTTTTACACAGGATATGTAGTGTTAATATAAAGTGGAGAGTAAACTGCAATACCTAACCAAAAAACCTAAAGCAATAGTGGTAAATTAATCTGTCAAAAGTTCATAGTTTGATACTTTTATCTTTGTGTTTTTTTTTAATGATTTTTGTAAGTAGTTTGAGTATTAAAGACAAGGGAGCCTAAATATGGACTGGCATGATTTCACGCAACAAACAATAGAAAACTAAATAAGCTATTTATGGTATATCTTTGGCGGACAGTTTAGGAGCTTTTGGTGCTGTTTCAAGAGAGGGTTCGAGGGGTGGGTGGGATGATAATGCTGACACAAAGTTTGACAGAACATTTAATCGAAGTACACAAGGAGGAAGGAAATCGGGGATACCATCTTTTAATTCAGGATGCCCCTCTGTACCAGGGTGGTGACTTAACTTGATGAAGGGATTCTCTTGTTCAGCAAGGACTTTAATGACCTGTATCATCTGGAAGTGACAACCAAGATGGCGGCTCACAGCAGAGTCCATTCCAAAACAGGTGAGTTTTATATTTTGCTTCGTACTGTTCTCTCTCTTCATGAGTGAAGAGGAACAGAATCAGGATCAGGAGAATGCAATTGAAGTTCAATTGAGACTCAATTCATGTTGGCATTTAGCATACTGTGATGACAGTACACTTTAAAGAACATATACACGTATACAAACCAACAGTTTATAACTAAAAAATTACTGGGAAATTAAAATACAGAATTCATGTGTTTCTGTACTTTATAGATAATGTCATTGCTGTGTATTATAATTCTTAAGATTCCTTCTGGAAACTTTCTAGGCGCAAATCAAAGTAATTATAAGCCATGTGATGTGAAACACTGTAATACCAGTACTGTACCTGCTGAGCTACTAGCATGTCAAATTACGCACGTAGCAAACGACAACAGAAGTTAAAGGTCTCCTCTGAACCCCCCCCCCCACCTCCCCCCCCACCTCCCCTCTATTGTAGGGTTGGAGTTGCTGGGTATGATCCTCTTTTACATTGCAAGTTAACACCAAGCTGGGTTTTATGTAAACAGCCATAGTTACTTGGATAATTGGAATTGGTTTAAGCCAGTGATCAGGTGGACTTTAATTTACTGGAGCGCGTTAATGATGAAAAAGTTGGCGACAGACGCTGGACTTTTCGTATTTGATCGGGATGGTTAATTCTTCCCTCTTTAATAAAAGTCGAAAGAAACCGAAAGTTTATCTACTCTTACAGTGGATCGTCAATATTAAACTTAACTTGATATTATCTCTGGTGAGACAACGTTGATAGGTCAAGGCCATAAAACTGCTTCAACTAACACTCGTGATCGTGTTTAGAATATGAGCCATTGTTTGCAGGTCACCCAGAAATATCATCAGACGACATGAAATAATACACATCTAGGGTAACGACGTTAAAGAGTTATTGTCTCAGGATTTAATCGAGGGACATGAAACAACAGTACATGGATTGTGTCAGTCATATACAAACACTAATGAATGTTTGTTTTATTACACGGTTATAAATATTTGCTTTGTTCGTACACTGTTAAGTACACTTTGGGTCCCCTTATGGTGTACCTCTTTCATTGGCTCAATTTCAAGCTTTTCAGCGAGTCCCTGGGAGGCTGGTAATGTCACAGACAAGGCAGCTTCTGGATATATACTGTAGACTTGGCATCGAGCCAAACAGGCAGGAGAGGTAAACAATAGGTCTTGTTGGCCAACACTTCACTTGGACTGGATTATAAATTGCCGAGTAAGCGTTTACCAATATGTTGCTCTCTTTCTGCTAATTTGCATTGGAAGGTTTTGTCATCAACTGTAATTGACAATATTGTGTGTAAACGTTCTTAATAGACAGTTAAGGAGAACCCGAAATGGTGTTATTTCTCTAGTGTGTGAGTCAAATCCAAATATAAGTTTACTTTAAAACTCAATGAAATTTAAAAAAAAATATGTTTCCTCTGAAGCTATAAGTAAAGTAAACATACATATTTAAGTTTCTATGCCTCAGAAATGTTGTGAATGTCAAAATTAAGTCTTATGAACTCCCCAAGTAGGTTAATAAAATCTATGTGGGACACACTCTTAGAGTTTGCTCTACCAGAGCTCTTAGAATTTGCTCTACGAGAGCATTCACCTTGCAGCTACGTGTACGTGCATTGCATCATGGTAGCTCAAGGTAAAAGATAGCTATCTTCTACTGTACTATCAAATGTGTTATGTTAATACAGTACATGGTGTGGGATTTAAAGTGATATGTGACTATACGTACCACCCATACCGATCTCCACGGATTAATTCTGCATGGTATATTCAGTCATTGCAACACTTTTTGTAAAAAACACACCCAAGAACTGTGACGACGCAAAGTTTGAAAGTAATTTGAACAGCTGCACACTGTTAAAAGAGTTTTAATATGATAGAGTAAAATTATCAGACTGTCCATATCTTAATATGGTAATTAATTAGTTTCCAAAAGGAGGGACAACTGATAAGGAAGACGTTAAAGAATGGGAGGGAGCATCCACCTGACCCAAGGCATTGACGTCATTTCACACGACGAAATTTACTCACCTGTCAAGTACAGTACTTCTTGTACTGTGGACAAGCCATATGTTGGGGTTTTGTTTGAACATAATGTTGTCAGCTGTATTGGTTCGCATCTTTTTAGTTGACCCAAGTTTGAGATGTCCATGCAGTTTCTGCAGTGTAATGGTGGATTTGGGAGTCTGGTATTGATGTTGATGGGATATTAGGATAACTATGGTGTTAAAGGCACCGGACCTTTTGGGGGAATGAAGGTGAGGGGGGGGGGGGTGGTGGATGATGATGATGATGAAGAATGGAGGTTAACAGGAAGTTAGAACAGGAAAGTGTAAATCATTCAAATTTCAGGGGGAGGAGGAGGGAGGAAAGGAGAGGAAGAATGAAAAATATTAACAGAATGAAGACATTTTAAGGTAAACTTAGGGATGACAAAAGTGGAAGTTAGAATAGGGGAGTTTGGGTCACGAAAGGGGCTTATTAAAATACATATCTTTGCATAAAGTTACCACATGACTGATATAGTCGACCCTTGTGCAGTGACTCACAAAATTTTGGTTTGCCTGTCGAAACGTTTTCTCTGATCCTTAGTCCTGTAATATTCTGTTGGAAAGATTGTGGTTTGTGAAAGCTGGGCATAGTATACCTTTGGGGTACACTAGGTCTTACTGTAGGTTTTCCACATACAGTATACAGTTGAGTACACTAGGTCTAGGTAATCTTGAGTACCACATAACAGTAACTAGTGTCAAAAGATGAAATGGTTTTCACAGAGTAGAAGAATTGATACTCTTTGTGTAAGGAGGAATTTTAACATAATTTTAACATACGAGACTTGTGACCCACGTTTCCACCTAGATCATCTTGGAAAACCCTCACGTGGTGGATTTTTGTGGCCTGGGGAAGGGGTATATGGGGAGCAGCTATCCTGTCTTCAAAGAAACTTTTTGATTTAATTACAAGGTAGTTATAGTTGAAAAATGGTGTTATATTTTGCAACTTTTGAAGTAATTTTTAGTCAGGTGTTGGCCACTTCCTTTTCCACAAGTATCTTTTTTTCAGTTTTCTTTTGGAATTTGTTAGACAACCCTTCAAGAATGGTTTTCGAGCAACCCCTAAGAGGGTCACCACACACAGCGTGAATACCGGGGGATTCAATTGATATATTCCATAAGTGTGTTATGTTAAAATACGAATATGAAAATACTCAGCAAGAGTCAAGGCAGTGCCTGAAACCCCCAGTAATACCCTGGTTCTGACACAGAATTCTGGGACAAGGCACTACCCAGTTGCTATACCAATCATGTAAACTGAAAATTGTGTGTGGAGAAATGCAAAAGCCTTTGGGCTTTCTGGTTCAAGTGATGGAATGCATGAATTTGTGGCTTGGACCCTCTAGTTGCAATTACAGTATGCACTTACCAGATGTCGTGGGGAAGTACAATGACCAAACAGCTACTCTCCTAGAGTGAACCCTGTCAGGTTTTGATGGGCACTTTGCCTTGGGGATGATGTAAGCTCTGGGCCTTAGTTAGCTCAGCGGACCTACATCAGGGGATTTCGGACGTGTAACTGGTCGCTCTACTTTATGGAGGGATGTTTAGACATCGATAAATGCCCGCTCTTTCAGTTGTTTCGCGCTCGGAATGTCTGTTGACGTCAGAGTACGTAAAGGCCGATGCTCAGAAAGGGAAAGGTATAAAATGTGCCTCATTTATGCGTATCTGAACAGATCTGGGTTGCAAGGTTATTTATGTGCCATGGATGTTCACAGGCATTAGACTGTATACTTAATGAGAGATGTTGATACAACCACACAGTGACATAAAAGAGTTGTGTTTGTTTAATTATATATAATTCATTGACCTGGTCTGACATTTGCAATTATAATCATACTTGACATTGAATGTGTACGATGTTATTGATGGCTCTGGACTCTCTCTCTAAAGCTGGAGAGCTCTCCGTATTTGAGATCCCAAACTCATGTGATAAGTTAGCTGTGATATACGCTATATAATTTAGTAAATAGAACTTCTATTTAGAAATCTTATTCTTTCCAGTATTTTCTGATTGGATTTTGACTTGTCTAATGATATCAAAGGTTTTTACCATCATTTGCCAGTTATCTGTATAGGCAGGACCTTCATTTTGTACCTCTTGTCATAAGGATTTGTCTGCTTTCTGTGTACTTAAAAATGGGCTAATTTGCATATAACAGTCCTCCCGGAAGATTCCAAACTGGATATTTATTTTTGATACCAAAGATCATTGGTTGGGGTCTCATTGATACTAAGCTTAATACTCTATGCCTTGTCGCTCCATTGTAGCCACCAATACAAAGCAAGAAAGCAATTGAAATAACAAAAAAATGTGTCACACAAGTAAAAGGTATGAGCTTCTTTCATGTCATTCATGAATATTCATTTCAAACAGTTAAACAATGATGAGAAGAATTTCAATATATATATGCTTTCCGTATGCTTAATATTAACACTAGTACAGTATATATATATGAAAAGTGCCTGGATGACAAAATGTTGAGGATCAAACCAAATCTGTGAAGTACTTATTTTAAATGTCAAGTTATTCCGATATGACAAGAAATTCTGAGCGGATAATGCTTTGTTTGATCAATTGCTTCAATGCTATTTTACTATATAGGATACTTGGTAAAAGACTAAAAGTGTCAACCAAAGACACTACTTAGGTGCTTTAATAAGAATTAAGAGAATAGAAATGATTCCAAAGTGTTGTTTTCTTCTCCTTATTGATTGTAAACGAGCTACTTTAATCGTCACCTCGTTATTCCCTCTCATAGCTCGCAGGCTTACAGTTCTAGCCGTCAAGTCTCGTGACGTATTCACCCATCACTCCGGTTGCCATGGGGATGGGACAGAACCCCCTTCTGACATCTGGTAATCATAAATCTAATTGGTTGAGTGGCTCTTCCAACCTTCATGTTGCTATTTTAGAATGCCTCATTACTGATCCTGACCTATCCATCTATCCTATCACAATTTAAAATCATATACCTCTGAAATGTCTCTAATGTCAGGAGAAAGTCTCAAATTCCTTGTGGTTTTTCTATCTGAGATCTGTATTGTTTATTACTGATGGAAGGTCTCACTTTGTGGTCTGGTTTATTTACCTCATCTTCTCTGGATCAATCTGATTTCATCCTAGCTCTATCAGCAAGCAGATCAACATGAGGTCTACCATGGTGCACCATATGTACAGTACAGTAGTAGTATTCACAGTATTTCAATTTTTCAAGTAGTCCCATTGCAGTTTATATATTGGTATATTTAAAATAGTTTTGCATACATGTACTGTACATCTGGACACAGTAGATTTTTCGTCAAACATACCCAGTTCAAGTAAAATTGGAAATAACTGTAATATTTCTTTTACCAAACCATTTTCTCTACAATTGAACAGTGATAAAGTTTGAATATCCCTTGTAATTTGTTGTTAAACCTCACAGCCAGAGACATAACCAAGTCTAACAAGGGTACCTCCACTCAACAATGGACAATTTTGCATCTCTGGGGCTCCTTTGCATTTATTGGCTGGATTTAACCATGGGTAAAATGTTCACCTTACTTTTTTACGACTCTATAAAAATAGCTCATATGCAGCAGTGTGGAGGCTGAACTGTCTAAATGGAGTTGTGATAAGCTCAGCAGCTGTCAGCAAGGTGTTGCCTCATATTCTCTCTGCTATCAGATGCCTTTAAAGCTTGTCATTAAGACAACACACAGAAACATTTGAAGACGTCAAACTGCAGTCTCAGCGGAGCTGTTAAACCCCTAATGAATTCCCCTCGCCTAACTGCACAAAAGCTACCATAGTACTATGTAGGTCGAACTCTTGTGGAGAAGCAGCGGTCCAGGGTCCCTCACCCGAAGAAAGAACCCTAGACCAGGCAGGCCTGTCATATCTGCTTTGTGATTTTTTGTGACGTCTTTGGTTATCTCCATCCCTGTGAACTGGCAACATGGGTAATGCTTTTATTTAGAAACCAATTAGTCACCAGCGGTGTCGCTCGTGCGTCTTCAAAGCTCTCGATCTTGA
This sequence comes from Apostichopus japonicus, assembly GCF_037975245.1. Taxonomy (NCBI): domain Eukaryota; kingdom Metazoa; phylum Echinodermata; class Holothuroidea; order Aspidochirotida; family Stichopodidae; genus Apostichopus; species Apostichopus japonicus. The sequence goes on from NC_092579.1 coordinate 10,060,595, forward strand.
GTAGAGACGGAGAGGCCTGTATCTCCGTAAACTATCAAAGTGGGACGTTGCTCTCTTTTTTAGAAGTCGTTCTCTGCTATCTGATACGAGATCTGTTGGCATTATTGACCTTCTACCGCCAAGCCCCAGTGGACTGGCATTGTAAGAATCTGGTTTACTGAGAATCAGTCATCACATGATCATTATGAAATGAAGGAAGGGATTAAGACTATCGATACATCATTCCCCCCTTTGGTGAGCCGTAAAAGACGAAACCAGTAATTTGTACTAGATGCAGTTAGCCTTTTAGTGAGCTTCCAATTTATCTTGCAAGTTTGTCATGGATGTCAACAACAGCATGATAGTACGGTGGTTCAGTGTCCGCCAAGCAGGGAGCAAAAAAACATTACAGAACGGGCAGTTTGGACTTGTATAACATACAGTAATATGACATGTAGTGGTGGTCTTTAGAGGCTACCGTAGAAGTTAGTAGAATCTACATCTAGTAAATACAACAACATGCCAGCTATAACTAGGTATCTTAATCTAGAAGCACAAACTGATGAATATTGGCACTTTATAAATGTGCAGATATAAGGAAGAAAAGGTTGATGCATAAATTACATTAATTGTGGACACATACTACCAGTAGGGACAGATGTATACCCTTAACACCAACAGGGACATGTACACTCTTATCACAAACAGGACATGTATACTCTTATCACTAACAGGGACATGTATACTCTTAACACCAACAGTGACATACATCTTAACACCAACAGGGACATGTATACTCTTATCATCGACAGGGACATGTATACTCTTATCACCAACAGGGACATGTACACTCTTATCACAAACAGGACATGTATACTCTTATCACTAACAGGGACATGTATACTCTTAACACCAACAGTGACATACATCTTAACACCAACAGGGACATGTATACTCTTATCATCGACAGGGACATCTATACTCTTATCACCAACAGGGATATGTATACTTTTATCACCAACAGGAATATGTATACTCTTATCACTAACAGGGACATGTATACTCTTAACACCAACAGTGACATACATCTTAACACCAACAGGGACATGTATACTCTTATCATCGACAGGGACATCTATACTCTTATCACCAACAGGGATATGTATACTTTTATCACCAACAGGAATATGTATACTCTTATCACCAACAGGGACATGTATACTCTTATCACAAACAGGACATGTATACTCTTATCACTAACAGGGACATGTATACTCTTAACACCAACAGTGACATACATCTTAACACCAACAGGGACATGTATACTCTTATCATCGACAGGGACATCTATACTCTTATCACCAACAGGGATATGTATACTTTTATCACCAACAGGAATATGTATACTCTAATCACCAACAGGGACATGTATACTCTTATCACAAACAGGACATGTATACTCTTATCACTAACAGGGACATGTATACTCTTAACACCAACAGTGACATACATCTTAACACCAACAGGGACATGTATACTCTTATCATCGACAGGGACATCTATACTCTTATCACCAACAGGGACATGTATACTTTTATCACCAACAGGAATATGTATACTCTTATCACCAACAGGGACATGTATACTCTTAACACCAACAGGGACGTGTATACTGTTAACACCAACAGGGACATGTATACTCTTATCATCGACAGGGACATCTATACTCTTATCACCAACAGGGACATGTATACTTTTATCACCAACAGGAATATGTATACTCTTATCACCAACAGGGACATGTATACTCTTAACACCAACAGGGACGTGTATACTCTTAACACCAACAGGGACATGTATACTCTTACCACCAACAAGGACGTTTATACTCTTACCACCAACAGGGACATGTATACTCTTAACACCAACAGTGACATGTATACTCTTATCACCAACAGGGACATGTATACTCTTATCACCAACAGGGACATGTATACTCTTATCACAAACAGGACATGTATATGCTTAACACCAACAGGGACATGTATACTCTTAACACCAACAGGGACATACATCTTAACACCAACAGGGACATGTATACTCTTATCATCGACAGGGACATCTATACTCTTATCACCAACAGGGACATGTATACTTTTATCACCAACAGGAATATGTATACTCTTATCACCAACAGGGACATGTATACTCTTAACACCAACAGGGACGTGTATACTCTTAACACCAACAGGGACATGTATACTCTTATCATCGACAGGGAGATCTATACTCTTATCACCAACAGGGACATGTATACTTTTATCACCAGCAGGAATATGTATACTCTTATCACCAACAGGGACATGTATACTCTTAACACCAACAGGGACGTGTATACTCTTAACACCAACAGGGACATGTATACTCTTACCACCAAGGACGTTTATACTCTTACCACCAACAGGGACATGTATACTCTTAACACCAACAGTGACATGTATACTCTTATCACCAACAGGGACATGTATACTCTTATCACCAACAGGGACATGTATACTCTTAACACCAACAGGGATATGTATACTCTTAACACCAACAGGGAACATGTATACTCTTAACACCAACAGGGACATGTATACTCTTACCACCAACAAGGACGTTTATACTCTTACCACCAACAGGGACATGTATACTCTTAACACCAACAGTGACATGTATACTCTTATCACTAACAGGGACATGTAAAGTCTTAACACCAACAAGGGACATGTTACTCTTACCACTGACATGGACTTAAGTACTGGATAGGGGAGGGGGCAGAGTTGTCACATCTTGTGAAAGTCAGATTCATACAAGTCACTTGTCTCATATCAGAATGGAAGAAGTTTAATGGTTAACTCCTAGTATTGGCTTGGTTTTTTACACCTGTTATTTGTACTTATAATTTATTATGCCCCAGTAACCTACATATATGCAAGATAGATTATAAACTTTATTTACCTTCAGATAACAATATTTACATAGTGATTTTAATAAGCAGATGTTGACATAGGAACTAGTATATACTACAAGATGCTTTTGACATCCCAGTAAGTATCAAATAAATATATCACTTTTGTCCCTCAATTCCATTAAAAGCCTGTATGTAAATGTACAATTAGTCACAACTTTGTGGTGGAAAATTCAATAGTCTCTGCTGGTACCTGAAAAGATAATTACTTATTCAAAGTCCACCATTATGGCATCATAACCATGAATCTAGACATAAACAATTTCTTCTGAATTCAACAAAATGTTAAGTTAAGTCAGAAGGTTAAGAATAGCCAACCTGTTGAAACTGCATACATCTCTGAGTTATAATGTTGGGTATTCAGTTTAGGTGTATGCACATGAATATTACAATGGTTTGGCCAGAGTGACCACCCAATAATCTACTCCTCTAGGATATTTTCAAGGGAAAAGTTCGCCAAAGTTTAGAAGGATATCTGGCCTCCAAATACAGGGCTATTCCAGTGAGAACTTATCTTAAATCAGTATCTTTTTTTAAGCATGTGCATTTTTTTTTTTTTTTTTGGCAAGTGCTTTAAAAATATGAAATTGTATGTCTGAATATAATATGCAATGAAAGTGCTCATTATGTTCATGGAAATTTAATGACTTCATTCAGGGTATCCCCATAATGTATGCCTAACTGATAATAATTTGGAGTGACACAAAATAACCTCTCACTCAAAAATTGCAGCTTGTATCCTTGCATGTTGGCAATTTCAGATTTGTTTTCTCAGAAAAAATTTTCATTCACGCTGACTGAGGTGGTTATTGTTGATATAGGTTAGATTTACTGTACTATAGGTATTCTACATTTTCACGTCCAAATTGACTTCAAAATTCAATCAAACTTGACTATAAAATATGTTTGTGGTTTGATAAATGTGGATTGTATTCATTCATTGATCTTTCTCAGAAGTAGGATTCATCCTGTTGGTTTTGGGTGAATTTTTGTTTTATTATTTGAAAGTATAGAATATTGCCCTAGTTCAAAATGGTAGACCTAGCATTAGAGAGAGGATTATTATGATTATAACCGGGAAGTAAATATCATCTTGGGATGACATCTAATTTATCGTGAGCGAGGTAGATAACAAAAGTGCTTTTGTATTGGGGAGCCAGGTAATGCTCATTACACAATAATTAGCAAAGGTACTGCCTTTTCAAGTTGAGTAAGAAATCTGTGTTTTAGTCTGTTTTTAGATATCCTTGAACTGAATCGATTATTCTTCTCCAAGATTTGCCTCTTCATTATATTTCCTGCCCAATTCCACTTTATTTAAATTTACTTCACTCCTCAAAATATCAGTTCCAAACAGCCTACTGGACTCTCGCTAGCCTGTTAAACTGGCCATAAAATTACTGTACCCTATCAACAACCATCCTGAAATTTTACTTTGAATGAACCTTAACTGGGATGTTGAATATCCTCCTTTTCTTTATAAAGTTGATTAGATATTTTCTTCTTTTATTTGTTTTTAGTATAATGATTATCCAGCCCCGATTTTCATTTCTTCACTTAGATATATTTTCTTGTTGAAGTGATTTCATTGGTAGCCTGTTATTTAATTGAATTATAAGACTACAGCTGAACAAAGCACGTTTGTTTTACTACGATGATAACGAGCTGTGAACTACATATTCACTATAAGAATGTTTGACTATTGAAAAGCTGTTGTGTATGTTGTCATAGCAACAATTATCAATCTCCAGAAAGATCATATTTTGACTCACTGGGGGGTTGGCTTGTACCCTAGACACAAGATTAGGGTGCTGCAGTGCCCAAGTTCAACCAAAGGTTACCTGACAAAAAGACCAGAGCCAAAGTGTCATAATGGTATTGCATTCCAGTGTACCACACTTCTGGTATCGCATTCCCCTATGAACCAACCGAATTATGTGAACCATTTAACCTATAATCTCATTAGTTTGTGTGTTTAAGTCGTGACGGAATTGATAAGGAATTATTTCAACTATTCCCTCTTTCCTTTATTATTCCTTTCGATCCCAATAGATATTAATTAATCGTCCGTTCGTCTGTAAGGGAAAGTCTTCTACATTGTGACGTCAACACACACAGAAACACGTGCTGAAGGCTACCATGACCTATTTTCCTAAGGCTCCCCGTATGGTGATGTGTACAGAAACTATATGTCATGATGGGGTGGATGTACAGGATGCTTACCGTACTGCAAACTTTGTGCAGGTAAATTTAGATAATTTCCGGCAGCACTAAAGGGAGTAAATATTTAATACAATGCTAACAGCCTAAGTGCCACATGTGGAAGAAGCCAAATGGCTTATAATGACCACACTACCTTGGCTATCAAGTTTACAGGTTGGATTTGGAAGGCCATTTTAGATGGGAAAATGTGGATTGCTCCTGGATTAGAAACCCCACAATACTTATAGCCACATAGGGCTCGATCCCAGGACCTCCTAGATGCTAAGTCTTCACACATGGTCGGCCTCTAAGGTGTTTCTTAAATAAGAAAAATGTTTAGAGAGAATAACTGAGGATGAATCGTTGAACTTCTTATTGGACGCTAAAAAGTAACAGTTAGGTTAAGTATAAATCACAACAAAAGTTAAGTGATAAGGTGGACATAGGTTTGGAAAAGTAGGTCGTCATTTTATTCCCTTTAAATTGTGAAAAACGTGTTGTGAGATTTTGCTAGCACACTTCAAGCAGGGCAGATGTTGCATTGCTCGCGATTACTAAAATCACGAATAAAACTTCACCATAATGTCGACTTGTTGATATTGTTTGCTGTAATAAGTTTTCAAAATGTTAAACTATGTTGTCAGGTCCCTGGTTTGTTCATAACATTATTTGGTTGTGCTACATCAAGTCTAGACATGCCGCTGCCTCTGGATTTATCGACAAAAGAGATCTGTTTTATTAACTATTAGGTTCATGATCTCAGACTTTATGGTCCGAGGGGTTCTGTGAAGTTGATTTTATTAAACATATATTGAAGTAGATCCAATCTATGCAAACATCACATAGAATCTTATCAAATATGGTGGATTAGTTCCTTGATTCTTGGAAGGAGATGGAAATTTGATTAGACTCTAGTGAAGCGTACGGCATGATAGAGGATTGGAAAATAAAAACAGGGTTCAGCAGATGAAAATCAGATTGGACGGGAAGCTATTTCTTTGATGCGGAACTTAACTGAACAAGGAGTATTTTCAAAGTGTCATAAGACTGTCTTTATCTGTTCTGTCTTATTTTTTTTTTCTTTTCTTTTCGTTCTCTTTTGTAGAAAACCCGCTTTGCAATTAAATCGCTTTACTATTTCGTCTGCAGATCTGTAACAGACTGTAAAAGCTAAATACCTTACAAGCTGCTACAGTAAAGACTGTTCTAGAGATCTATTTAAATGTAGGGCCTTTTCATATTAATCCATCCGATCAGTATTAATAAAGACATGCGTCTGTTTCTCTTTTATATTCAGTCCATCTACAGCTACAGTTATGATCCGATCTCACAATAGTTTTTAATGACTGGGATGATAGAAATTGTACCACAGAACAAAAATCAGAATTTAACTTTATTTAAGCTGCGACTGACTAACTACATCTACGTATCGTGGAATTCTTGAGTGATATATTTGGGCCCTCTGTTTTTAATTAAGAGTTCTTTTGACCCAAGACCCACAGGAAAATCTACAGTACACTTTGGATATTATTGTCAATTGGTATTTTCTACAGTAGGACTTCCCACTACCCCCCCCCCCCCCCACCTGCACTTAACAGATTCTTATTTCTACCAACTCAACTATCTACTGTACAACTTAAACATTACACACACACACACATCAATTCCAATAGCATTCATTTTCACCATTCATAGTATTCACCATGACCTACAGTACAGTATATGGCAGCAATTCTATAATTCAGTGGGACTGGACCATCAAGGATGAAAGACGAATCCATCAAGCTTGTCAACTATTAGAAATAGACAAGTGCATCTGTATTTAGAACAAAGTTCGCAGGTACCGATCATCCGGTGAACTTTTCATATTTGCCCGTTTGAAGTGGCCAAGCCTCTTCAGTAGCTTACACAGATGTTGGTCCGTCTTTGTTAAAGGAGCTCTCTTTCAAATGCTAACTTGGAGTCAACTCCATCAAAACACATCCATAGGTTTTTACCTGTTCTCATTGTCATCTTAATAACGACTATGGATACATCGTAGGTGTCTCCAACGTTTCGCGCAGAAATAATCTGTGTTCTTAAAGGAGCTGTCTTTTGAATGTTACCCTCGTGTTACATTCTGTATATGTGGGCTTTATAGTGCGGTATGGACACATGAACAACGTTCTTGGTTTCCCTATTAATACATGGAAACGATTCAGCTTTATTCTTTAAATGGTTGTCTCTCTTTTCAGGTTATATACGTAATGTCACAAACTGTACAAGCACACAGGCTTTCATTAGGAGTGTTAGCTCAGTGGTTAATGCCGGTGCCTTTCAATGATAACGTCCGGAGTTATATAAATGTATGTCGTCCAGTTACAGAGTTGTTGACAATTCATAATCATGGACGTTAAATATGAATCTAAGAGACTTTGATAAGCCAATGAGGCTTCTTGGCGAGTTCCTGCTTGCAGGAGGATCTAAAATACATACAAGTACATACATAGTGCTTTCTTGGTGTCATCTAGAGTTTAGGTCACATGATAAACATGATTTAGTGTCCCCATTACTTGACATACAAATGGGAGCTAGCTAGCTCTCTTTCAGGTGTTATAAGTAATGTCGCATGTAATGAAACACACAGGCTTTCGTAGTGTGATTTGGTCACATGGTATTGCACATTCTTGGTTTTCCCTATTTACACATACAAGGAATTCATTTCCTTATGGGAGCTCTGTTTCAATGGTTATTTTTAAAGTAATATCACATAACACACATGCTTTCATCTATAGGATGATATCGTCACATGAAAAACATTCTTGGTGTCCTCATGTATGTACACACAGAGAGATAATCTTGTCTTCTTTGAAGGAACCCTGTTTTATTAAGCTAGCACGCATAACATTCATCCTTTTTTTGAGATGGTGGTATGGTCATAAATATTAACAACATTCTTGATCTTCGCATTAAACACAGAATCAATGTGGTTCATCTGTTAAGTCCTGAAATATAATTTAATAATAAGAGTTAATAGCTTTTCTATGATGATTTATGCTGTTGTGCTCATAACACATTTGTTTGGCCCTGTTTAATACAATCAAGAAATCCCTGGAGGGATTAACACTGGATCACCCCGGCATATCCTCTCATTAAAATTTACCATTAATGAGTGATGGGAACTTCAACCTTGCAGCAATGTGAAGAAGAGTGCAAAACCAAAACATACCCACTACACACACATGTTTGACCTATACTCATGTTGAAGATTCAAAATGGAGCCAAGAATTTTAGCCATTTGATATTTAATCTGCATACCATGTATCATATCCAGGAACTTTAATGAGTGATAGGAACTTCAACCTTGCAGCAGTACGAAGAAGAGTGCAAAAAAACACAAGCAAAACATAACAACTACACACATGTGTGACCTATACTCTTTAAGATTCAAAAATGGAGCCAAGACTTTTAGCCATTTGATATTTAACCTTAGATACCATACATCATATCTCTTTAATGTTATTGATGGTCACCCCTTAAGAGACTTTGATAACTGTATGCCCACCTCTTTTGTTGTTAACCTTTCTTATATTTTTTGTGATCTCGATTGTAGCTCGGCAAAGCCAATTCGATGTGTGCAAAAGTTCTTACGGAGACGTTTTAATGTAAATAGCAAATAGAAAAGTCAAGATTTGTTAAGTTGTCTGTTTAACTGCAGGACTCTATTGCACTACTAGACATTCCCATGGTAACAGAAATGTATATATAGCATCAGCTGTAGAAAAGCCTGCTTTGGAGCTTGTCTGGCTGAGTCAGACAGCAAAGCTAGTCATCCAGCAATAGTAATATATAATGGAAGGTGTCAATGACGAGTGAGTGATTTAACTTAATAAATGTCAGCAGTGGTCCGTCCATCATTAAACTGGCTGAATCGGCTTCCTCGGGCGTTAGTCTTATTCACCTTTTTCAGATTTGAGATTGCAAGGAGGACCTGATGACCCACCCAAGGGGTGTTAATAAGACAGTGATAACACTCACATTCTCTGCAGGGTGCAGACCTCCCACCACCCCCAACCCAATTGAGATCTTAACTGGGAGGTTCCTGACCCCTGACCCTGCAAGGGGGATCAAGATTGTAGAATGAATGCTCGGGGATCATGCTGACTGAGTTCTTGTCACTTGCCCATAAACTAAAGGCGGGGCGTACTGTAACTAGCCAATCGGTCTGTAAGCAGTCATTGTGACATTTGCAGGCTTGCATAATGCTCTTTCAGTAAACAATGATCCACCACTCGTTCTCAATGGTGGATGTGTCAGGGGTCAGTGACTTAATTACCTCCCCTAGGGGATAAAACCAAGATCCGATCCTCCTTGCATTTCCCAGATATGAACAACGGCCATAAACCCTCTGAACTAATGACTAGTTATCCTTCCTGAAGAATGTGAAACCAAATCAATAAATATACATAAATAATATAAAAACAAACAAGACATCTGCCAATGTTTCTGTTTGACAACAGTCATAATATATTTTTGCCTGAATTACCTGGCACTACTCAAGACGTCTTTATATTCATAAGGGGCAGGAGGCTTATATGATTAAACTTGTATATTGTCAATTAACAATTATCTTTGTCCAATCAAAAATTTGAAAAAATCAAAACAAAAAAACTCTTGTAAGTGGTAATATTCTTTTATATTAACATTAGTCAATTCATTTTTTTTTTCATTTTCTTCTTCCAGACAACTGGACCCACATCAAATACATCACATCCGTCCCATTAATGGATCTTGAGTTGACCAACAACTGGGAGTGAGGTTGATTCACCCGAGCTGGAAGATTTTGGGCAGAAATGGATATCGTCGCAGCAGCTGAGAGCTGGGAATTTCAGGTAGAACCGTATTGGATGCCTGACTTCATTGGTACAACATGACATCTGCACATCGTGGTTCTGATTGGTTTAATTTTCGTTACTGGTAATACCTGGTTATACTGTGAAGTGTGAACTCTAACTTAGTCCAATGTGGTTGACAGATGTCTTAATAGAAAGTCTTCATCGCCTACTTCGATCGAAAAACTAAACTCTGGGAGTTCAGTCTATATGTAATATTAACAGGATCACATCATGCGAGATCAATTGGTTTACATGTTTACGTTGTCATGGCGATCGGTAGTCAACCGATATAATCTCAAATTGATATTGATAGCTTAACTGTTATTGACATTATCACAGAGCAGCTGTGGAAATCATCGACTCTAGAAAGTCAACTGAAATGAAATAATGTTTATACGGTAACCAAACATTGAATCAAACCCTTAAATTTGGGAAAGGCAGTTTAGAAGAAGTGAACTGGCTTTTTTTGAACGATCTTTGTAATAATATAGTTATACACATGGTGAAAAGTATTATCTAAGAATTTGAAATGCTTGCATATTCGGGGTTCCTTCCTGCATGGTTTATGGGAACAATGATTAAGTTACATTTTATCGTAGATCTCCACAGTGTTTTACACACTGTGAATAGAGCCAATACAGGAGTTGATCAGGTTTAATGGGTCAAATCCCCTGAAACCTTTCACCCACTATGGTTCTCCCTTCCTTCTTGGCTAGATGTCAAGAACTTACACAGTAGAGATTTGTTTATTTCCTATTTCAAATGAACTGAGCCTTTATTTAAGTTAAAACCATTATCTATGTCTGCAAAAGGTTCATGAAGTGTTTTCCTGTTTGTTTTAAGCACATGGGGAGGATAAAAAAAGTGTTGGTCTTTGTATCAAAAGGAGGATAGAAACAAAAGCTGTAAAGATGTGAAACCGATTTTGATTTAGTCGAGGAAGTACATCAGATTGTCTATTCATAATACTAAACGATGTGAGATCGTTGTTAAACAATCCCGAGACTGAAAGCAAAGGAACGATTGGTGAGGTCATATGAGGCAAACCCAACAACATACTAGCTTAAAGTTCACAAGAAGGCTATGTGTCTTTGCTCATGAATGTTAATGTGTGTTTAGGTCGCAAAGCAAACAACTACTGTAGTTTATACTCTGTGATTTAGCATACATATGTATAAATCTAGTACTGTGGTGTAATGTGATTTCGCTGATTGGCTATAGTCTTGAATTTATGCTTTCATAGTATGAGGTGAAAATGTTATGCTGCTCTGTATAAAGACAGTTGTATGTTAATTGCTCACTGCTGTATGTGACCACAAGTTTGTTGGTGTTCATACTACACGATCCATCTCCTTGGATTGTGAAATAATGCCACAATCTCTAAGAATTCTCTGGGTATATTTCTCATTTCGCTAATTTTCAGTTTGAAAATTCCCCGATGGAATGATCTACAGTACTAATTTATTCACCCAAGAAAGAACCTTGGTTTAAGAAAACCAAACGACTTGATTCTTTCTCTCAACCCCCAGTCCCTTCCCATTGGGATTCTGAATAAAATACTCAATGATAAGGTGTGTATGATAGGTTTTATTTATTTAGCTAGGGAAAAAGATTACAGCATAATCAAGATTCATTTCAAGAAGATCCTGCTGAGATCGAAATGCCAGGCCCTCTTACTTGTACGTTAACGTACGCAGGGATTGCAGTACTTAGATAAGGTGTTTGTTAACTGTTTTTGTTCTCACCCTAAGCCGTTAATTGAATAACTCTTTACGAGGAGAGCTTCTTGTAAAAGCATCTACCTTATTCAAATCTCTTCCACTTTACTATATTGTTTCCTAATATATATGTGTTCCATATTTCTTGTACTCAAATCTTATTAAAAAGGATCTCCTGAACGGTATTTGGTTCAAGCTGCAGTATATTGTGTCTACAAATGAAGTAACCTAATTATAGAGGGCACACTTCACATTTTACTGGACTAAATGTTGTTGTTTGGGGGGTACTTCTTAGTCGCTTGTAATATAGGTCACATCTATTTTTAGCCATATTAAATCTGCTGTGAGGTTTCTTGGATTTTAAAGAGAGATTTAGAGTAAAGGAAATCTTTCTTATCGTTTGTTTGGTTTTCATATATGGCTTATGTAGATTTTATATGATGTTATACCTGGTCACTGCTTGGAGTGCATTTGAAGACAGTACTATTCGATAGCTTATATAACGAATGGCTTATCCCGTGGGTTGCAGTTATTATAAAACCAATCAAACACCCACTAGCTTTGTGCGTTATAAGTGTATGCTTTCCGCTAAATCTAACTTATATTTATATTAAAGTTCTTATACCACTTCTTAGTACCACAAGATGGTACCACCCCTTGGGTACGGTACTACCAGATTATGGAGAAGTCATTCCAAGATCTCTTTTTCAAATCCTGCCTCTCTACTTACTACCTTATATGTGCTCTCTGCGTAACCTTATATTCTTCTCGTACCACTTCTTAGATGGTGCCACCCCTTGGGTGGTAGGGTACTACCAGATTGTGGTGATGTCAGTATGGTACCACCAGATGGTACCACCATTTAGTACCTTTCTATCAGATTATGGAGAAGTCAATCCAAGATCCTTTTTTTCAAATCCTGCCTCTCTACTACCTTAGTGCTCTCTGTGACTGTGTAATCCTATATTCTTCCACGTGGCATCTTGTACAAATTTGTTTACAGGAATATTTTGAACATGATATTCAGCAAACCAAACTTAAGGCATTTTAGTCCTGTGTTATAATGAATATAATCTACCTGCCAATACGAATTAGTATAGCAGTCTGTTTCAGGGGTTGGAAAAATTGTTCACAATAATGCCCCAGAATAAATCAGTATGTAATTACTGTAAGTTTGAAATGGTGTTAATAATCAAGTACTTGCTTTATAGGAGCCATTAATCTGGTTGTTATTCAAATTTGCTGGTATTAGTTTAAAATCATCATTTCTGTATTAATTAGAAATTTGTACTTGAAAAAATAACAGAGTAACCTCTACATTTCCATACAAAGCTGTGATATTGAAAGCAAACAGGTTGGTTCAACGGTGATGATTAAAAACAGGATATATTTGTGTTGTATCTTCACATGCTCAGTTCATTCATGGGAGAGGCCATTATTTCATATATGGGAGAGGCCATGAGAAGAGTAGGGTGGAGTAATAAGTTGTTGCTGGGTATAGCAGTTGTTGGGGATAGGGATATCCTCATCTGGGATTTCACTTCTATATACAAGAATATCTTGATTATAAATCTTTGATGATGAACTGATGACTTGCTTCCACCAATGGTGGCGTTTGTCATGCAGCCCGACGTATACCTCTTATTGCCCTGACTTAAAGTAACCCATTGACAATGATTGCTTCAATGCTACAATAATGAGTCTGAGTTCATCCTGTATACAAGAGGCTTATGGGATGTTGTTAATAGATAGATAGATGATTTATTCAGCCACATGCATAAAAATACAATGGAAATTGTTCAAACACAAGAGCTCTTAAACAGACATGAAATTGAAACGCATAACGATGAAACACATATAAAAAGTGATATTGCATGAGTAATAAATACCGGTAGGCTATCGACAATGGTATAAAATTGTTATACATATAGGCACACACATAAAAGATACATTCATATGTAAATATATTTTGTTATATAAATATATTTACATATTTGGATGGAAATGATGACGGAAATTAGGGGAGTGGGTTACTAGGAGTAGGAGCCATGTACTGTTTTAGTTGTTGTATGAACATAGTTTGGCTTTGATTGAACTAACTGCTTAGATATGTTTAACAATTATCCTTAAGTTGTTTAAAGTTAATTCTTATTTGTTTAACTAAATACAGGGCTACCTGTCGAGTGTGGTAGTGTTTGCCGTAATACATTTAATTGAGCTATTATCGTTTCATTATCATATTAATTATGTTATTAGCATTTTATGGTGCAATTATGTTTGCTATCAATTTGCCTGTAAGAGAAGATAAGCTACTCAGAGGACCATGTCTTTATTTTAGTATCATCTGGTAAACCCACACACTTAATGTTCCAAATGAGATCTGAACTATACTCTGCCCTTCTTCTGTTTGCTCTCCAAATTTGCTCAAGAAGTTTTTCAGACATATCAAAAATATAATTTTTGGGGGATGGAGATAGAGGGGGCAATACAAGAGCTGAAATGTGACTGATCCACTCACGTTTGGTATTTCTAGCACGTTTGATGGCAGTTTTGCTTTATGCAAGTATGACATCATGCTTGTGCTTCTTTTACATATGAATCGTTTATAATGATATGAGGTTGGCTAGATTCGTCTTAACTGACATTTTATCGGGGGAACTCTTCCTTTCGTAGATTAGTTTTGTGATGAAACCTAGACCTTGCTGATTTCAAACTTTTCAGATCATAACAAGTTTGGCTGATACCTTGAAAGTCATTTCATTATGTTTGAAACTCTTGTACTATACTTGAAAAGCCAGGTATGCAAATTTAAATTTGGTTGAAGGCAATGGGCATTGGCTCATTTGAGAATGTATGAAGGCCAGATTAACTTGAAGTTAACATTGTCCATCAAAACAGTTCTGTTTGAAGGCACTGAAGACCACCACATTAAGGATCTTTCAGTATTCCTAAAGCAAAGGAATAAGCTAGAGCTGTACTTAGACTCACTTGCCTCTCTCCACCCAGGGGTTAAATGGGTACCTGTAAGGTAACATGTCATTGGGCGCAGTATATAACTGCTGCCGACTGCAGGGATTGTCTCTGGAACAGGTTATCATCAACCAGGGTTAATATAACGTCTGTAAAGCACTTTGAGACCTATCGCTGGTATAAAGCGCTATATAAAAATCAAATATTATGATTATTATTACAGACATCATAATTAGACCACTTTTCATCCACTCCCTTCCCTCTCTTTCACTTCACTCAACCCTTGTCAACCTATACACACTGTGTGAGGGTATGGGAGTGTTAACATTGTTACCTCTCAGTTCTGTTAAGTGACATCAAAACAGTAGTTAATGGACAAATGGCCATGAATGACCAGGTTATATATATCCTGCCCTGTAAAGCTTCTTAATAAATAGAACTGTTAAACTTGTGAACTCTACACTGCAATTTTTCGGCTTATAAATCTAATTTTCACCTTTGACTGGCAACTACAAAGACACTGTTTGTTGTATCAAAAAGAAACTGCACAAACTTGCAATAAAAAAAAAATAATATTTGTAGCTAGAATTTTGTGTAGTGGTCAGAATCGATCTGCTTGTGTTGAAGGGAAACAACCCTGCAATGCTGTAAGGGTATAGGAAACTTTAGTAACATAGTTGAATGGATTCGGCTCGATTACTGGAATCTAATGACTCCTTCCCATAATTCCTTCCGATCTCCTTGAAAGTGCTTTGAATGTATCACCTGATAGCTCATGTCACTGTGTTATAGTGCAGGAGAGTCAACAAACAAACAAACAATGACTGCTAAGAAGGAACATCCAATCTTAATTACAAAAATTAATTAATCTGTTAATTGGTAACTGTCTTATCTGGTGGTGCCTTAAACTGCTAGGTAAATAACCATTAAACATATTTAGTTAGTTTAATAGTCAAGTCATGTTAAGTTTTAGGGAGGATGGTGATAAATATGAATATGCATATTTTATTACCACCCTTCCTCTGTCCAAGTTTTTTCTTTCCCTAAGTTTATAAGTGCTTTATAACAGTAACTATGTTGTATGTAATAACTTCTACAGTACAAACTCCTACACCATTTAGTATCAGGTCAAACTTAAATTGTAATGTAAACTTTAAATCCAGCTGTATTTCACTGAGCACTAGGTAATGTGTGATACTTGTTACTGTACTGCTCGCTGAATACCCTATCATGTTCATGTTTTGATTTCGTCGTCTGAATGTAATAAATTTATGTCAGATAACGCCTTCTTTATCGCACGAAATGTATCTGATGGCCTGTGATGTCGACGTGGCAGGCATTCCTCAAAAGCCTTTACTTCCATTTGATAGTAATGTTGCTGATTTCTCCTTGAAATATATGTAAGGTATTAATATACCATTTTAATTGAGTGAAAATTGGTAAGCTTGGAAGCTAATCTACCATGAGAGCAAAGAACAGGAATGAAAGGAAAAAGAGGAAAGTTGTTAGATCTATTTGGTTATGTTTGCTTAGCTGAAAACATGTTCTTTATATTTGAAGGCGTTATCAAAATGCAATTTATAACAGCATTTTCTTTTACATGATGGAAAAAAAAATGGAGGTCTTTCCTGCTCAGTTGCCATGGTGATGTCACTCACTCTGCTGTTGCTAGATGGCTTTGTAAAACTAGAGTCATTGGAATAAAAACAAGTTGCCAGGATCTTGTTTCAAAGTTAGTAATGCAGAAATGTCTACAGTAAACATTTTGCAGAACAGTTTGTTACTGGCAAGTTGTTGATGAATACAGGGACTGGTTGATAAGACTTGAGTTACAATCAAACATACAACTTTCATGAACACTTGATGAGGGGGTAGGTTTGTTAGTATTAAACATCCTAGCACTTCATAAAATGTCTAATGTTAAGGTAGATTTATTCAGAAGCATGACATTCAAGTGTGATTGAATCTAGCGAGTGGTATGATGGATGACATGGGAGTATTGTTGCCGCATATAACTCCCATGGTTGCTTCATAGGAGAGGGAACTGTGAGAGTAATATCATGAATCTACTTAAAAGTGAAATATTAACATCCTTTTCTACATTTACTCATTTCAATGTGAATTTCTTGTAATGTGTTAATGATTTGCAGGCAATACTATCATTAGTTGGATATTTAACATTACTACAAGTATCCAGCCAAAAATCCCTTTGCAGAAAAATAATTTGACTCCACAATTTTCTCATGAATTTTGTTGTCTTTCTGTGGAAATTTGGTAGTATCTGCCAACTACTCTAGTAGATCAACCAACATCAAGGAATACAGGTGATGGATTTACAACGGTCTTTATTCTTGGTAAGAAAAGTCACAGATGTATTAAACTCTGCCCATAAAGTTATTGTTAATTACTCCAAGCTAGTACTTCATCGCTCCAAAAGATTATGATGGTAGTTTGTGTTATCCAGTCACAATGTAGCATAATTATTCTCATTCACATATCATTATTAATGATTCATTTGAACAAAGAGAGTTTATTTATGTAGACTGATTTATGTTGATCCATGATTTGGTTATTTGATTTCATGAGTGTAATTAATATTTAACCCTCTTAATGGTAATGTTTGTGATAACAGCATGGTAATTGATTGTACAACAGACGGAATTTTAGCCACTTGGAGATATGTTTCCTTAGCTGAAAATGTTCTTTATAGTTGAAGGCAATAATCAAAATGTCATTTCTTACAACATTATCTTTCACATTACTGAGGTCAATGTACCATTACCTTTATGAAGGGCAAGTATTTTGCTGCTAGGAAATTACCTTGTCATCGCTCTGTTTCTAACTACTGTACGTGTATTGAAAGGTCATGTTACTGTACAGTGATGCTGGAAGGCCAGTTCAGGCGTTATCAGCTTGCTTCTCAACAAAATTCACAGGTACGACTTGTCAGTTGTTGTAGTTTTGTATAATTCAAGGCTTTTCATAGAAAAATTATCTTCATTAAAAGTTATTCTGCCCGTAAAATCGTTTTGTTCAATCCGAGTGCTTCACCGTTGCTTCAAGAAAAAATTTGACTCCAAATCTGATTGGATTTTTGTCACATTCAAGGACAATCTTCCAATTCTTATTATGTGCATATTATGGTGATTCATGGTCTCAGATGATAGCGCACCTGTTATCACACTTGAAGTCTTAACTGTTCCATATATATATCAGTTGAGGCTGGAAGTTTTTTCACTGTTCTGGATTTTACAATTCATTACGATTTCAAATATACATATTCATTTGCCTTTGTCGTTTACCCCTATTGCATTAACATAAAGTCTGTTTAAAGTACATGTTTCGAGATCCGGCTTTAGGAATCACAAATGATTTCGAGTTGGTTAGCATGATGTTTGATCTCTAGAGCAAGGCAAATATGTCACCAAAACAGAACTAGTATTGTTCGATACAGGTGACAAACGCCTACAGGGGAATTACGACCTTCCTTACCGGTTTTGAATCTCTGGACATACAATCAGAGTCCATACTCTAGTGGTTACGGTGTCCGCATATAAAGTGGGAGGCCCGGGTTCGAATCCCGGTGGAGGCTGGAAGTTTTTTCACTGTTTTGAATTTTACAACTCATTACGATTTCAATTATATATGTATATATAGATATATATACACTCTACCTACTTCGAGGTACAAAGGCATATTCTTTAAAGCAAAACATTGAATTTTCAAGAAAGAATTGGACAATGAAGAAAGACCTATTTTGTGATATTATTCTCCACATACATTGCTGTGCAATAAGTTTGAAGGATTTTTGGCATTAGGTGTTAAACAACCATGTGAAATTTTCTACTTACTGTAGCAATGTCAGATATCCATGCACATAGAAATCTTTTTTGTTTTTTTCTCCTTTCTTTTGAAACCTATGTTTATTTTATAAGTCTGTATGTAGCTTTAACGTCCTGTAAGTTTCCGGTGGTCTTTTCATGAAGTATGGTCGTCATCGTCGGCAACAATCAATGCAAATTAAAAGGTCAAGGGAAGCCGAGGGAATTCAATCAAGTATTAACAGAAACGATTCTTTTTACTTCTTTTACCGTCAAATTTTCTTCCTCTCGTGTGCGTTTGGGCTCTCTCCAAAAAACCTAGCAGGTTTTTTTGCTGATTAAATAAGCTCTCATCAAGGCTACCATTCTGAGGCTTTGCTTCATAAACAAACTATTTTTGTATCAACCTTTAAAGATCATCTACGAAACACTTGGGTTTTTTTTTCTCTCTCTCTTTATTTTTTCTCACTTTCTTTCATTTTATTTCTCTTTATTTGCAAAGATTTGACAATGGAAAGTCAAAACAAGTTAAGCTTTTTGCCTTTGTTTAATATTATTGACCTTTGTCCTCCTTCTTTTGTATGAATAATTATTCTTGTGGGATTCTAGATAAAGTGTTTATGTAACAATCAATTAACAAGAGTTTATTTCATTGAAGGAACCCGAGAATAATCGTTACAATATTCCCAACGTCACGTAATATCTTTGATTACATAATTCACACTCAAACAGTGTAATGATGTTTTATTGCAATATTGGCACGACAGAAAATGTTGAGAAATCTATAACCCTTTCAAAAACAGAACGTCACAGAACGTCAGAACATTTTCACCGTTTCCACTTTGACGAAACCTTGTCACTAATGAAACAAAGCATTTGAAAATCGATTAAAATGAAGACTACCTAATCGGTCGTGTTCCTCTTAGGTATTAAAGTAACGACTGATTAATTTGATTCTATTGACGTCACAGAACAGAAGAATTATACACATATATAATGACTTTGTTTTTTCTCCTTCAAGAGGCATGATAAATTGATTGAGGTGATTTCTGTTTGTCTGTGAATAATGAATTGCGTGAATCTTTGCAAAGTGTGATCCTTTCAAGCAGAAAATAAATCTCATCATTATTGACCCAAAATTTGGCTGATTTTGCGTAAAATCTTAATAAATACCACCCACCAATCTGACCATCCCAAATTATTTCCAGACTTTAAGAAGTGTTTCCGCTACAGAGTATCAAAATCTCGTAGTTATTAAAGGAAAATGACTGAGTCATGACAGTAGAATGTTTGGTTGAACTCTTAACATGTGTGACCATTTTTTTGTATAAAGTTTCTTGCTTTTTTCATGGGCAATAATGATGATATATAAAAGACAGTATTATTGTTAAGTAATATGAAGGTTCACATTTTTCATGATGTTCTTCTGGCTGAAACAAGCACAAAGTGGTCACCACCATAGTAGATGTAACCATGTACACTATACAGAAAAATTGATTCCGTCTCTAGTAACATTAATACGAGGTGCTTCCATTAATACTGTATGGGGTAGGGTTGACAAGAACATTCATATTTTTGGGAAAAGTAAAATAATACGGATTGTATTTTTGTACACACAATTTCACATATACACTGCTTTTAATACCAAAGTACAGTTAAATAGCAATACATGGATAAAGAGAAAGTTGCAGCATATTTCAAGGTGTTATAATTCTCTATAATTTATGTAAAAATGACTTTTTATCAAAATGTGGCAGCTGTCAGTATCTCACATTGGTGTTAAATTTTTGTTTGTTTTCATGGGTTTTTATTTCATCTTTTTAAGACTTATCCCTTCGTTCGAGGCATGTATATTGAATTTTAAGAAAACAGTACCGTATGTATAGGTAGATATAAGTTTCATTCTGAATCATTTTGAGCCGAAGAATAAAGTTTCTATTTTTGATGACTACGTTTGGAACTCTACTACTTTAAGAAATAAATAATAAAAAATTAAAGAAAGGAGAAAGGAATGAATAAGGTAGACATTTAAAGGCACAAAACAAACCTAGTTTTGATTTTGATAAAAAACTCTTTCTTTTTTTTTCAATTTGTTTAAAGTACCCCATTTGGAGGAAAATTTTACTTCCAAAAGGTACCTTTAAATGGCAACATTGAGAAGAACAAACATTGTCTTACTACATTATATTGAGATTGTTGTGCTAAATAAACTTGTACAGTTTAGATATGCCTTAAGTCATTGTATAATAAAAGTTTAAATAAAACGAAGTTTTATCTCAAAATTGTTGAAGATTTTGAACAAAAGTGTGTGAATTAAGAAGTTAATCTTATTGAACACAAAAACGAGTGTCATTTCTTGAAGGTGAATAAAAGTCAGCAGTGGCATTAAAAAATGTGTTTTTCTGTCTTTTTCTTATGATTGGGTTGAGATTTGATAGGTAGGGAGAAGACTGCATCAGGGAGGGGGTGGGGAGGGAACTCTTTCTAAACTGTCCTAATTTTAATCTCATGTAAACTAAAAAATAATTTTAAAATGGTTAAAGCCACACATCAGATGACTGTGATGTGTTGAGGTACAACAGGTGAGGTGAAGAATGGGTAGGGCGAGGGGTGGGTGGTGAGGGCGGGAAGAATGGGTAGGGGCAAGGGGTGGATGTGGGGGAATGACTCTTTCATAAAAGTCTACATGCAAACTGAAAAATATGGTTGGACAATTTTTGAAAGCATTTAATAAGCACACCTTTAAGTAAGGGAGGCATCGCTTAAGATTTTTCCTACAAAATGTTTTGGCTAACCCCCAGGAGCTGTGATCAGGCATGTCCCCATCCCTCCCCCCCCCCCCCTCTCACACACACAATGACTTTGCCTCAAGATTCATTTTTTGTACCAATTTACCCCCTTAAATTAATAACAATATGTGGTATACTAGAAACCCGGAGTCAAATTTACAACTCGTGTTACGACCAGAGGGAAGGAACGGTAGTTTTTGCTGATTGAACAATTTTCAATTTTCCTGTGTCTGTTTCATTATTCATTGACACGGCTGTTCATTCCAGATCAAATTTGTTTTTCCGTGAACAAATTGAGATGTTATTTTGATAAAAACACAGAAAATGAACCACAGGGTAATAAATAAAAAAAAATAATAAAAAAAATATCTAGTTTGGCAGTGATTTTCTTCATGCCATCAATCACCAACTTCAAAGGGCAACTGTGACAACTGGTAGTAAATTAAAGAAAAATATTTGAGCTGAAATCATACAAAAAACTATAAATTTAAGACAAAATCCATTAAACCAGTTGATCTTCTGTGATACAGATACCCAAAATTAAGCAAATAAAGACAATCCCCCAGCATCCTGTTTTTTTAGATTTCGAGCACATCTATCGGAAATTGATTAAATACAAACTCTACAAAATTAGGTCACCATGGTTACGGAGGTGTTTCTCTTGAAATTGCAACCTGTGGTATTAGTGAGTAGTCACTATATCTAATATCTCGCTTGTCAGGCATGATGAGATGGCAAGTAAGGAGTTCATTCCAGAGCACTGGTGAACTGGCATACTGACCTGATTTCCTGGTTTCACAAAAGGTGCTAGTTTCATCCAAAGCGCTAATATGCCACTTGTTTCAAGGGCCCCCCACCCCCCACCCCTTGATGCTTGTTGGATCATTGATCTCATAGCAAGTTTATGTCCCAGTAGCCCCTGTTTAAGGGGACACTGCTATCAGTATAATTTCTCTACATCAATTTGGTAAATGTGCAGACTGTAACACTGAGCCAGATGGCTTCACTGCATTCTTGAAGTGATGATACAGAGACCTCAAAGCTAATGGAGACCAGTAGAGGTGCTCAGGAAATGATAAGTTCTTGCCCTGCCACCTCCCTCCTCCTACCCCTCCCTCCCCTACCCCTCCCTCCCCCTACACCTCCACATGGTAGATTGACAATGAACCACCATAGGGCAGGGGGGCATTCAAGTTTAAACCATTGCTTCCTATACTTCACAATACGCAAGTTTCTTGTGTTTACTAGCACCGATGAGTTTAATTTCGTGCTGCCTTGAAATGGCCATAAGGTGTATGAAATGCTCTCATTATTTACTGACAAATTAATAAGCAAGAGTTACTAATCAGATCTATATACCAGTTAAAAAGGCAACAATGCACAACAGAGAAACTAATGTTGGTCTTCTTTCCTTCATACTTTATTTTTATAACCGAAATACCCCTTCAAATATGAACTGGACGGCAGCCACACCAATTAACTGTTTTGTCTTCGACATATTTGCAAAACACAAATGAACACATATTGTGGTACTGATACAATATGACAGGATAATTTCCTATCACCCAAATGTAAGGGACTAACATAGCCGTGTCAACAGGAGTTAATTGCCGTTAGCCTCAACGTTAGGAACACAGTGTGACGCTAAGATGACTTCAAGGCTGTTTCATTTTTGGCCGGTAGTTCTAACAGTGTGACACTACGATGACTTGGAGACCATTTGATTTTTGCAGGTAGTGCTAACTCCAAATAGCTTTGAGCTAACTCCAAATAGCTTTGAGCTACCTTTGATTCGACTAAATGTTAAACATATGCAAGCAACAAACCGATAGCAACCTCGAATTCTTTCTAATTACCTTTTGCGTCATTCAGTACTAATAAAAGAACCCCAAAAGTGTTCAAAATGCTTTTTCAGAAACCTGTGCTGACACCTAGGCAGCACTAGGCTTGACTATTGATATCTTTGTAAATCATATTTTCTGAGCTGTTGATTGGACTGTCATGATTTGAGAAAAAAAAATTAATCATAGTCTCAGGATATGGAAACATGATCACTGAAAACCTTACATGGAGTTATAAAAAATCAAAACCAAACTGCAACTTTTGCAAGATTAAAAACTTTCTTAGCATTTCTCCAAAATTGATTAAAAGTTTTATTTGGTCACAATTTTTTCCAGGGAGTTTTAATAAATCAACCAAGTGTTACTCAGAATCAGACTGCAAACCAGCCTATGAATAGAAGTCCTCCTGGATTTATTCATGAAATAAACATTAATTAACCAGATATTACTAATTCCATTCAATAGTAAGGTTTTCATGTCACCCAGAAACTTCTTCATAAAATATAGGTATTAAATCATGCAACAAAGCAAATCAGAAACATTAAAAAGAAATCAATTGTTTTCTTCTTTATTGCTTTTAACCAACTTTTTATCAAAAAGTTCTACAACTAAATGCAAGGAGATTTTTTAGAACATATTAATGAAAGTGACTGGAATGGGAGTCTAGGTGTACCTGCTGCATTATTTAGTCACAGAGTCAAGAAAGAGCAGACAACTAAGCAATGTAAATCCAAGAGAATGCTTGAATTGTCGATAGAGTGAAACAAGACTTTTGTGAGCTTAGCATGGCTCGGTGCAACTTCTAGTAGGATCAGAGAGAAGTAATAACTTCCTTTTGTCCATTTTTTTTTTTTACCAACAAAACATTTGTATCTTTGTTTCAAGCAAAATCAGTACTGTCTGATTATCTTAGTAAGTGTTGAAACTTGAAATGATTGTAAAACAAGAATGAAAGATGAGTATGTAGTAATTCACAGCCAGGTACAGCTACGATCAGGTGACCACTCAAAATAGTCATGTGAGTAATGGGTGACACGCAAAACCACTGAAATCAAAGCCCCCTATTTCTAAAAGTATACGAGCACCCCCACCTTTAGGTTCAATGACATGTGGCAGAAGATTGAAATGTCAAAACAAAAAAAAACAATCATGAATACTACCCCCAAATTTTGTCAACTTTAAAACTCAACGTACTCCTATGATTGTTATTATTAAAAAAATAGACAATTTCAAAACCGCGGCATGAAACAACACCAAATTTGTTGTGAAAAAAAAGTCACTTCTAAGAATTATGAAGGTCACAGTCTTCATTCAACCAGCAGAGAATACTCTGAGGTCAATTAATCAATAAATTAATTATTAGCTCTAGATCAATCAATATTAACTTGAGGAATTGAAGAACCAAGTTAGTCATATGTTTTTGGTGGTCTTCTGACATTAAATAATTCTTCATTCAATTATCATAGCGGCAAAAGCACAGCCAATGAGAGCCTTCCCAGTCAGACGCAGCACGGCGCCCTCAACAGCATCGGCACAAGAACACTGGTATTAAACAACGCAAATAAAGCAAACCTTTCTGAACTGAGATATGAGGTGGCATTCACAAAGAAGGAGAGTGAACTGAAAGATCTTTAATCAGCCCTGTGTACTGTATGATTAACGAAGTGAAAACATTTCAAAATAATTATGTCAGTAGCGTCTGCATTATTTGTTGTTTGTTTTGTCTCTGTTTCTTTCTTTATGTTTTCTATCCCACTTCATGATAATTTTTCAAGATAAAAAAAAGGGCAAATATGTGGAATTAAATGGTTAAATATCCCTCTTATCAGGTTTATGTCTTGGTATGTATTGAGGGTTGAGGTTGTTGGTTGAAGACAATGGGTATGTCACAAATAAAGTTGACAACTATAATCTTATGATTAGATTCAATATTTTATCATGACCACAAAGTAATGCACTTGAAGATATATTTTAAACTATAAATGGGGTCACACGTGAAGATTTTTTTTTTTACATCAGCCTACGTTAATTTCAGCATATCTTACTTTTGGCCATTGCACGACTTTGTTTTCCGGTAAAGGAATGAATTTTTCATCAAAAGATATAAAAGTTTGATACAAAGAAAAATAGATCTGTTCCACCATGATGTCAAAGATAAATATTAAAGTTCTGATTGTTTTAGACCTGAATCAGGAATTCTCTATAGACTAATGCTTGGAATCCACAAAACGACAACACCCTCAGAGAGAATGAACCGCAAGAAATAAGATAAAAATTATAAGCAAGTGAAAAAAAAAATTCACAACGTTTTTTTATTTTAATTATGTCTTCCGCTTAGCTTTCTCTCGTTTTTCTTCCCTAACTTTCTTCTTGATGTATTTTGGTAAGTCCCAGCTCTGATTTTTCATATAGTCATAGAGCGATTCTAAGGACACCGGTGGTAGATAATCCCCCAACAGTTCCCTTCTCCACCACTGCCCCTTCTTGGCTTCCTCACTGCCGATCTCGGTGTAACGGTAACGATAGTGTTGAGCCCTGACGAATCTGAAAGGTACCAATTATTTTTACTGAGCCACTTTTCTTGGGTATAATAAGATACGCCAGTTTGGTTGGTCATCTCATACATTGACATAAATACTTCAAGGGACATTTCGGTGGCTGAAGTGGATTGCTTAAATGAAATTACTGGCAGTTTTCTGCATCTCTAGGTTACAAAACCACATTCCTTATAGCATTTTGTGTGGCAAAGATATAAATTCGATCAAATTTGGTGATATTTTGTCAATTGCATCTGGCAACAGAATAATGAATGATGTCATCACAGTAACTTTGCACTGTAAATGTGTTTGCTTTTCTCTATAATATTTAAATTATTTATCCATGAAGGAAAAATATTATTTCTGAAAAAAAAAATTCCATTTTGATGAAATTCTAACTACAGGGAACATTGACGGCAAATGTTACATTCCATGTGTATCACATTTATGGATACATCAACTAGAAGTTATTAACATGGGAAGGATAAGCTTTTGCAGAATATCAGATTGTGATGACATCACAGACCACCCACTGTGATGCACTTCCTGGTGTAAGAGGGGGTTAGCTACTCAAAACAGCTTGCATTCAATCAAACATACCTCCAGTTTATAGGGAAGAGAAACTGAGATGGAGGGGTTTTCAATTAACAGTAGAATATTTATATTCTCTTCAAGAATACATACATTATTTTTCAACGGAACATTCCGTCAACTCAGAAATGAAAAACTAAGAGCATATTACTGGTTGTGTAATATAGAAATGTTTGATACTCTTCTCCTAACATGAAACTAAAATAATAGACGAACAATATCAACGATTTCAACAAAAGAATATGACATACCTCCTGCAGACTGCTTAAACAAGCTTGATGACTGTAAAAATTTCATTTCCCTAAAATGTTAAAGCTCAAAAGTAATTCTATTCTACTCAAACACCTAACTATACCTGCATATTAGGCTATATAAAGCTTCCTTCTGGTGTAAACTACACTTACTAATAATACCACATCTACTGTACAATAACCATATGTTGAAATCTCAAAGGGTAAATGTGATACTGTATTGCAACTGGCACTGTTAACCGTTGCTTTCCATGGTCTGTATTAACATAAATCAGATTTTACAAATTTTCTGTCTGCAGCAGCAATCCTTTATACTTACTTTGGTGGTTCCCCTCCCTGAAAGGGGTTGTGCTCTATCAATGTCATAATCTGCTCGTCATTCATCAAGAATTTGCCGGCAAGATGAATAAACCAATTATTTGCCTGGTAATTCTGCAGGTATAAATAAACGTACGCAATGTATGCATAAATTGTCTCCCAATACATAAAATCTGCTCTGCGTTCTTTTCGTCGAACATCGACTTGTCCCAGGAATACAGACAAAGTTGATGCTTCTCTCTGATTGACATTCCACCAATCAACGGCACATTTGAATAATTTATGGCAAGTGTTGTAATGATCGTTACCTTCAATTAGGAAGCTATAAGGAGAAGCAAAAGCTAACAATCATTATTGTGATAGAGGTACTTGTCATGAATGACATCCCCTAAAAAGGTAAGGAAATTTCTTATTTCATTTGGAAGTTATATCAATTTCAAAGGGCCTTCGCAGAATTGAAGATTTGAGCAAGTTTAAATATGACAGAATTGAGCGATGTATAGTTAAATGTTTTCTATAAGTAACTGTGCTTATAACAATGTTTATTTCTGTCATAGAGATGAGTTTTGCTAATGGGGTGCTCAAGTCTTACACATGACCCAATAATGGCATTTATTTCATTGTCAATCTTATTGGCAATAACCTGGAATATATGACAGGAAAAACTAACAGAAAGTAAAAGGTGTCACTCTCTAGGGCACTATGACATAACAGAATATGACATAACAGATTTACAAAATGGCAGTCTCACACCTCCCCACCCCATCCCCACCCACCTTCACCCCATAAACCCGACATGACTTTTCAAAGATAATATCTCCCAAACAGAGAGAAACATTTTCCTGATACAATTGGGGAAGCTGATCATCAGACACACCCCTATTATGTCAGCTGATATAAATGCAACCGTTAAGTTTTTATTAAAATCCATATTACCCAGACTGATTATGACTAAAACACAATTCAATGGTCAAAATGTCAGCTCTGGCAGAAAGGTCCTTTGAGATTTTTGTTTTCTTCTCATATCAACTGGTGACTGCAAACATTATAGTACACACATAGGGAAACATGACTGAGATGTTGGTTGTCATGGTTACAGACCTGAAAGGCAGCAAACCACATCAGCCAGTCCAGTCTGTAGTGGTACGGAGAGATAAGGCAAGGTCTCCGACTGACATTTCCTGGTTTGCACACAAATTCGTAATCCAACCATTCTGTCCCAGGAATGCTTGGGTCGTTGCTATGGGTACCCTGGAATATAACCTCTGTCCTCTCCTTGGTGACACTAAAAAGAATAATACCAAATAGGGAGTGTTAGGAGCGTTAGCTCAGTGGTTAACGCCGGTGCCTTTCCATCATAAGGTCCCCGGTTCGAGTCACTCCAAGATTAATGTATGTCGTCCAGTTACAGAGTTGTTGACAATTGACAATTCATAATCATGGACGTTAAATATGAATGTAAGAGACTGACTTCGGTCAGCTTGCGGCTTTGATCAGCCAATGAGGCTTCTTCGCGAGGAGGATCTGAAATACGTACATATATAGGCTGACTAATAAGGCTGACTTATAACTTGACTTCATTTGGCAACTAATCATGTTAACAAGACTTTTATTTAACCTTACATGACCTCTGACTGCCACCAAAAACATGTAATTTAATGTACTCAGAATTGAATCTGATGTGGAATTTCTCTGAAAAGTACAAAAGGAGCCCAAAAATAACCCGCAAAAATAAAACTGTGAGAAATGATCTGAGTGAACATCAATTGCATCTATTGTCTTTAAACTCCTAACAGAATTTGTTCACAGAAAATATATTTAATCCCATGAAGCCATCCAGCACATGTTACTTAATATTAACATTCGTAATTTGTTTTACCAAATAAAACCATTAATTTGATATTACTGGCTTATGTTATTGTAGTATAGATGATGTATGAACTCAGAGGCAGATATATATAATGTAAGAATCACCCATACCTGCCAAAGGCGCCGTAAGTATTAACCAGCCTAAGGCTATCGAACGATGTGTTCATGGCTTGTCTCGATGACAGTAAATTCTGGACCACTGGGATGCTTAAATAGCCAATCAGTAACGCCAGGCAAATATTCATAACTCTTCTAATATAAACACCTAAAGAAAAAACAAGAAAAACAGAATTGAGACAACTAAGTGTGGGCGTAGAACAATTTAAAAAAACAGAATCAACTGCATGTTGAGATGGCAATTGAACTTAAACTAATTTAACAGTGAAGTTTATTTGGAACAGAATGTGTTGAACCAGAAATCCACCTTAATTTATGCCTGAAGACAAAAAAAAAAAATTATAGCATGGTTTATGGCATATCTTTGAAAGCTGAAGTTTGAGCTAAGGTACAAGTATTTTGTGATTATTAATTCAAAATTTATTAAAAATGATCTATGACATTACTTCCACAAAGTTCCCTCTTATCAGGCAGTTTTAAGAGGGTGATATTATTTGAATTACTGACAATGTAGGATCAAGTCTTGACCAGTTATTTACAAGTCAGACTGTTCCATGGTGTAAAAGGTTTTATCCAAATGCATATATATGTTCAGGTTAAGTTACAACAATCATGTAAGCCACAAATATGGGTCTCTGCATGTTTCATTTATGAATGATTGTAGATAAGAAAATAAATTTTAAAAAAATCATTGCAAAAATACTGGTCTATGAAATTTAAATTACTACTAGAAATACCTCTTCCAAATAGTGGACTATGCCAACCAGTCAAGAATAAACCTTGATTCAGAATGTCATATTAAGTGAGCAGATTGACTCATAATTCCTGCCACTTCATTTTGCCATTCCCTTCCTTATGACTTGCCTTATCTTGCCTAAACAATAGAAAGGAAAACACTCATTTCTCTCTTTCTCAACTCAAAAAGATTGTTCTTTCTACGGAAGCACCAATCAACTTTGAGAGCATAATTTTGGCAAGTTAGAATGAAAGAAAACTTTATACGAAAGTTTAGATGGAGAATATCTTTTACCGTTGAACATTTCCATTATCAAACCTATCAAAGCAACAAGGAGAATGTCCTCCCTGTGGCATGTGTCGACGGGCCATCATTTCATACCATTACTCACCGACTGTTGGAGAAGGACCAACCCCTAGCTTGTCCTCTCTCTGAATAATCCTAAGCTTCCGTTTTGTGTCTTCGGGAAACAGAAAGGAGTAAAACTTATCATCGAGACAGGCCAAGCTTGGTAAGATGGTCAACCAATTGAGGAAACTGAGGTTACCACTGATGATAAGTACAACCTTTGATAAAGAAAACAAAGAAATATCCATTATTAAGTGGGATAACCAGAAGGTGTGATTATATTTCAGGTGAAGGGGAGGGCTAATAGAGTCCCCCCCCCCAATGGTTGCAAAGTTTACACAGCACACATTTATGTTTTATTTCACAGAATGGTTTTGCTCGTAAAAAATAGAAGTCCCAATGACAGAGCTTAACTATTAAGCAACTACATAAACCAATGGGTGAAAACCTTAGGCCTCCCAAACTACCCCCCCCCCCAAAAAAAAAAAAAAAAACCTTTTACTTCTCTTACCTGAAATAATACTTGTATAGCAGCTCCAAGTAAAAGTGATGGTCGCCATGGAATCATCACAAAGAAACATGAAATTAGTTCGATGAAGTGATTAGAGAGAGTCTCAAATTTATGCATTAGACCAGGGGACTGATGCAGATAGTAGCTGATGGGGTTAGGCACAGGCTGGGTCTAAACAGGAAAGAATGTAGGGAAGAAAAAGAAGAAAAATATATCAATCAAAAATACTGTTTATATCTTATTAAATTGTCTTGACTCTTTGGTGATAGTTTAAACAAATTAACTCAATTCAGGGCTGATTGACTGTACATTTACACACCATGTCCCTTTATACAGGAGTTGCTCCTTCCCAGGCAAAAAAACTCCATCATCACCTTTATGGAACAAAATCAAATTAAAATTAGATTCAGGCCTAGAATTTCAAACTTTCACACACTTGCTACAAGATGCCAGTGCATAAAAAATCTACTGGCTAAAATCAAATTCCAACTTGCAATTTCCTAGAATGAATACAAAAAGCAAAATTAATTTTTCACCTGGCAAAAAAATGCATTTGCCTTTCTTTTCCTATTGGCAAATATCAAAATCCACTGGGCATTTAGCCAGTAAATAGCTGTGATTTCCATAATAATTAAACACTCTTTGTCTAGAAAAAGTGTGCTGAAAATGAAAAATTTTCAGAGAAATTTTACATTATTGTACAAAACTGGTGTATAAAGAGGTGGACACCCGCCACAACCCCCCCCCCCCTCCCACCCCCACAATCTCCCCTTGGACGCACTATCCCAATTTTCAAACAAAGAAATATGATAACACTTTGTTTGTCTAACCTCATAATGATAGTCCATACAAGTTAGATCCCTCCAACATTGGTCACCTCTAATTTTAATTAGACCCTGTAAAAAAAATGGTAAACAAGAAAAGAAACACTTTAGAAAAGACTCCAAAACGACCAACGATAAATAACTATACAGGGTTTGTACTTTGATTGAACTCATAAATATGACAGATTTCCGTTTCAGTCGAGAGTTTGTTTTTAGCAACGATACAGAATTTGACGGTAGAGTGTAATGCCTGACTGTGGCAGCTTTCTATCTTTGTCACATTCTTCTTTCCTTTTCTTTCTTGTTTTATTCCCCAAAATCTAAAATAACAAAAAACCATTGACAATTCTTACGTCAACTCAGGGTCTTATTTTGTGTGAACAACTGAACATTGAAGAAAATTTCAGGTTTCACTTCCTTTGTACTCAAACTAAGTTAACAATATATATATATAAATAGTAAGAGTGCTACACAACTCCTCTTGGGGTGGGGAGAGGGTGGGGAATTCTCATCATTCTGTATCATAAATATCATTTGTGTTTATAAAGTTATGAAAGACAAAATAATGCTCAGATCTATACAAGTGTTTTTATGACACAGCCAACTCAAACTTCTTGCACTGTGTTGTGGAAGAAGAGGTTATAAAATTTCAAAGTCTTAGAGCCTCATCAGCCTGCCCAGTGCCATTCAATGTCAATAAATACAACATTGTAAGACACAGAGCTTGGTCTGGTTGTGTAGAGGAGTATATATATATATTGGCAAGGTTTCTGTGTACTAAATGTATGCCTATGTATGTCATACGTACCGCTCCCAACATGATTCGAAATATCAACCACCTGTAGCCCCAGATGGCCACCCAGGGAGGCTGAGTTTTTCTTGGGAATTGTCGGACTGTCCATACAGGACACAAGAATATCGCCAAGAAACCTGTTTCCAGCAGTTGACTTTCCCAGCCTATCAGTGACAAAAATTGTATATATTTTAACAAAATCCTGTGCAAATTAGCTGTAATTCATAACTTTTATTATATATTATATTAATAACACTTCTTGATCCACAAAAGTTTTCTGGAGGTTGACAAATTTTCAGATGCTTTTATCTACTTTTCTTTAAAACGTTAAATAAATAATGAAAATGAAAAGATTCAGATAGATACATAAATGAGAATGAGTTAATATAAATTAAAAGAGAGTTTCTGCAACTCCAGATGGAAGGAAGTTTATGACCTCTGCAAGGATTTAACATTATAAATAGCTGAATGAATTTACAAAGTGACCTTACTTTTACTGCATATATTACGATGCACAACGAATATATTGCTACTGTAGTTTGTTGTATCAGTGCAATAATAGGGTCTTATAAATATCAAGGCTTCAAGGTTTAACCTACCAAACTTTCGGTACATATGCACCTAGCCTAGCCTGTAAGAGTGGCCTTTCTCTGTCAGATGTGAGATGTTTATTTATTTATTCTATTTAAATGCACTTCATTCACACATTCCTTATCTTTTGTATTGAATAATGACACTGTTTTGAGTGCTTTACATTGATTTACTCCTTCTTGTCGAGTTCTTCAACGCAGATCTGTTTAAGCTGTTCTTTATGTTAAATTCTAATGGGTTTTTGACATGATGTATGTAAGCCAATTAGGTTTAAGTATTCTCTATTGATGGAAGGAAAGCTGATAGAGGAGAGCGAACACAGCTGAGAGGAGAATTGAATGAAAAGACCCAAAGAAGCAAGCTTAACCATATGCTCACTGTAAAATAAAAGTACCAATATACCCATTCCTCTGATTACTACAGAAATTTGCACATTTTGGATGAGAAGAACCAATTTACAACTTTCTTGCAGGAAGCATAAATTGAGTACATTTGGTGCAGAATGAAATTGTACAGCAAAGTTTGCAACTACTGTAGCTACCTTCAACAAATCCTTGAAATTGATTCATATATTGTAATACCAATTTTTCTACAAGAAATAGTGAATAATTAATTTGTAGAACTTCAAAGTTATTCAAGTCAGCAGTTACTTTCAGGTTCCATCAAGATAAGAGGAAAGATTAATCTCACTATTTTATTTTTAAGCTCTGTTACATAAAACATAACAAAACATGTCCTCACTTACCAAATGAATACCTGTTACAAGAGAAAACAAGAATAATTGGAATAATGTGAAAACCATATTCCTTTCACAAATGTATTTCTAACCGGTTGTTCCACTTTGATCAATGATAAACACATTTTGATTGATTCTTGGTAAATGTAAGTCAAATCGTTTCAAAATACCATGCATCCATACTAATTAAATAAGCTGTCCATAAGTTGGTGTTGTCTTTTATTCTTTGCTAAACAATCATAATTCCATAATTTTTTTTGGTGGGGGGGGGGGGGGGCTGCAGGGCTGTATCATCCCTAATTGGTTGCAGAATTTGGACTGGAAGAAGTAGATATAAAAATTATAACAATTGTGTGTTATGGCTATCATATTTAGTCAATTAATTAATCAATAAACCTATAAATACAAAAAATACATACATATGTTAATTAATGCAATGCATACGTCCTGGTAAAACTTTAAGTCATTAGTTTATTTTTTTTTTAAATATGGGATATTCAAATTGGATAACAAAATAAGAACAGTTGAAAGAGGAAAGATTCTACTAACCATCGTTGGCCAACACTGACTAAGGAATGGTACAGCAACCACAAAATGATCATTAATGGCATATTGGCAGCACCAGAGATCAAGACGAAGGCAGACACCCCAAGGCCACCATAGGCTATTCTGTCCAGCCATAGGTCAATCTCAGATTGATCAACAAACCACAAGATGGTTGGCGCAAATGAAATGGCTTTTTGGTTAACTTCCCCACCAACATAATTCAAGATTTTATCCAGGTGCAGTTTGATTGGTAGAAGTCCATGATTACCCAAAAGTTGCTTGTTCTGTTGAAGAGCCACTAAGAATGCGACAACTGCAAGAAAAGAACAATTGATGTTAAAATGCTATGCAGGGACGTTGCTAGGAGTTGTGATGGGGGGGGTGGGTGAGGGGGGTGTACCATCATAATATTCCAACTAGAATCATAATTTTCAAACTGGTTGGATTTGTAAGTAGGTGTGCCCTACCACAAATTCGAAATTTACAGCAGCATAACACGAGTGAGTTGTCAATTCTTTGTACCTTAAGTGTGCTATACCGTGTACATAGAAATATGCTAAGGTGCTAAATCGAGCGCTAATTGGCCGTATTCAGACAATTTTCAAGTTAGTTTGTAGTATTCTAACTTTATTATGGGTTGTATAAGGGGTTAGAAACAACATTTTGGTTAATTGTAACTTCAAATTTCCCGAAATATTGTAATAATGTAAGCCTAAAATTATAAATATTAGAAATAGCGTAATATTGTTGACTCACAATTCAGAATTATCGGTTCAAGAGTGAGATCAGATAAAATTATTGAGATGATACACATAGATAAAAAACTTCCAACTGCTATGTTTCAGACCACCGATTTTCCAACTATTGAAGATTCCAGCCAATTACTGAAAGATATGACACAGAACTCTGCTACTGCTAGATTGTTTGAGATATTCCTGCAAAACTACAGTAATTACTGTAGCCAATAAAACATAGTTTGAGACAACAATTTTATTCTTTCATATTGATGATAGTAAAACCAATTGCATAAGTTTTCATGCCAGCTAGAATAATCATAAAATGTCTAAATCTTCCAAAAGGTTTCTATCTGAGGGCAGTACACTTCGTAAATCACCTTTTTAACGTTACAAGATGCTCATTAATCTAAATCAGATCTCCTTACTAGGCTAGGCCTAAGTAGATTTGTAGTTTTTAACACATAAGGGACAGTCTGCTTATTGATACAGCTAAGCATGTGCACTACTAATTCATCTAAGACTACTCCATGATATCTTAGGCTATTTAAGTTTATGGGACTGCAAATGTATATTTATTTTGCAAAAAGAGTCCTTAAACGAATTCCGAGGACGTTAACCAAGAAACCAAGACAATATCCCATTGATAATTACATTTTGGAAATAAAAACTGCAATTCTCTATCCCTGTATATCAATT
The DNA here is from genome assembly GCF_037975245.1 of Apostichopus japonicus. Taxonomy (NCBI): domain Eukaryota; kingdom Metazoa; phylum Echinodermata; class Holothuroidea; order Aspidochirotida; family Stichopodidae; genus Apostichopus; species Apostichopus japonicus. The sequence goes on from NC_092579.1 coordinate 10,096,000, forward strand.
CATTCAGATATTTTTCATGCATGGAGTATTGAGCAACTAATTATGGTGTCCAGAACATTGAGCATAGCAATTAAGGCAAAGGCCTCTCTGTATGCCTACATACATTTGTTGACAAACTGATTCCAGTAACATTGAACATTACAGAAAATGGGAAAAAATGCATCATAAGGATATCACAAAGCTTTCCGGGTGGCAATTACTTTGCTGAAATAGGACAATATTAAATCAAATATAGGTTAAGCCTGTCATCTAAACCCTTAGTCCTTACAGTAAATGAAAGCTAGGTATCTGAGCAAAACTATTCGAGTCAACCAGTATGTTCCTGTTTCGATGCATTTCGAACCAGCCTTCAACTTCGCAGATTTGTCTTTGACATCATTCTTCTCAAGTCCTTCTTTTTCAGTAAAAGGTTCATTAAGATCAGTTTTACTCTTCCTCTGTCGCAGCTCTGATCCCGCGTTATCGTCTGCCATAAGTATGTCCTGGCACTTTTGCTACCGACAGACACAACAGTTTCGTGTTTCGCGCAAATAGTACTGACACATGTAATAACAAATACGGCAATAGTGGGTGCACACAGGTAATATTTATCATCGGCGACGTAGGAAGCTATCGCAAAGTTAGGGCCCAAAAACCGTAAACAAAAAACCCGGTGGGACGTTTGGAGTCTTCTCAGAAGGATTGAAGGGCTGTCGATGTTACAGGGGTCAGATGGGACATTTAAATTTTGACGATTTATACGGGAAGTTATCGTAAAGTTTTGACTATTTCATCGCAAAAAGTCGATGCATTGCCGAAATTTCGACTCAATATATCGAAATTTCTGCAATTATTTCCAACTGTCCATTTTTTTTATCCTCGATGTTCGGCTATATTAGATCAAAGTTCCCACTTTTTTTCTGCAATTTCCACCTTTGATACAAAAAATTCTCGAGTGGGATTCTGGCAAAGTCCAATTGACTAGCTGCATTAATTTCTCCACATGATAAATGGTGCCTCTTCTTTCCCTCAAAATTCCTTTATTTGTTCTATAGACCAAGCCTCCATGGCTTCTTTCGCGAGTTCCTGCTTGCGGGAAGATCACATATACATACATACATACATACATACTTCTTATCCGGAATGTGACGCACCTTTGAAATATGATATACACGTTACTACATTGATTATACTTTATATACATTTGAAGGGCCTATCAAATGTGTATTGTTATTTTGCCGACAAGCATATGGGATGAGTATTCTGATACTACGGATGGAACTAATTAATATTCATTTTTTTTTCATGTTCGCTATTTAATAATACCAACATCAGTAGTAGACTACTATATCATACTGTAAAGTAACTTCAAAATGACTGAGGAACTTATCATAGCGAAGAAAGCTATTGTACAAGTGTATGCACCCTATGGTTGCCATAGTCACGCGTCGTAGATTACAGTCGACGTTCCTGGTATGGATATTCGTTGTCGTGCTGTATTTTTTATACGTAGGGAAGTGACACACTGAGTCAGAAGCAATTGTGTCAGATATACCTGCTGGTTAGACTTCTATTGAAAATCTTGTGAGTGAACCTTGCATTGATATTTCCATGATATTTCCATTGATATTAATTCCCTTTTGACATCATCCATCGTTTAATGGTATGCAAACTTAAAAGTCACACTAGCACCTTGTTAATGTCTAAATTTCATGGTAACAGCATTTCCGATTTAGGCCTAGGCCTAGTATTAATTAAGTCGGCCAGCTCCCACTTTCTAGCATAAGCTTAGAAGTTAGAGCTAGGCCTTATGTTATACTTATAGCCTAGCTTAGTAGTGTAGTACTAGCAGGCATATACACTGTTCACAGTACAATTACCTTAAATTAATTACACGTTTTGGTAAATTTATACTGTGACTGGTGTCCTTTGATATTCTTTGTTAATGTTTTAGCCATTTCTTTATAAAAACCTGGAGTTTAGGTCTGTTTTCCTTTGACAAAAGTGGTCCTTTTACTTAGCATGTTTTTTTGTCAAGTTAACTTATACTAAGTTAACTTATACTCATACTTCAAAGCACTGGCTTAATTAATTTCATTAAACAAACACTGCATTATGGAAAAAACAATGAGACTATCAAGCTGAGTGTCTGGGTATTAGTTAATTAAGGTAAAGGTTAATCAGTACTTTGGTAAATCTAGTGAGGCTAGTACTATAGGATGTAGCAACACACTCTAATGTGGTCCTGGAATGCAAAGCATGTGCTGAGATGAGAATCAGTACTCAGGACTGGTAAATGTATGTGTTAGAGCAAGGGTGGGCAACCTTTTTGAATGAATGGGCCAGATATAAGGAGTGAAAATTGACTGGGCCGCACCTAACCAACAACCTGCTGTTGATTTCAAACCTTTGATTCAGAGGACTTGCAAGCAATGGTGTGAGTACTTAATCTGTATTCACAAAAACACATTGTCAATACAGTACAGCTGATAATTAATTGGGATAATAGGCCTACCAGACAGCATCATTAGTGCTGAGGAATATTAAGCAGCTAGCTCGTTTTTTGTGATGATGTAAAATAGATTGATTTTTTCCTTTTCTCGAGACATCTCATGGGCCGCAAAAAAATCACTGGCCGTAGGTTGCCCACCCCTGTGTTAGAAGAATTAAAGTGTTGCTGCACAAGTAAGGAATGTGTGTCATGCTGATTCAAAGATGAATATTTTGCCTTTTGTTTCTATTTAGTCACACTCTAAAACATTTCAAAGCTATGCCAGATCTTTTACAAGTACTTTTGATATTCTATTTTTTGGGGGGGATCTGAAGATATCACCAAGATGTCCCACAATGATGATACAGAGTCTTGTTCTGCAAGTTCGATCGGTCTCCCACCATTACACCTGGGCAAACCAAGGATACCACACTCACAATCATGGACTTTAGTTGACAAGTACAACATGGAAATGAGACAACAACTTGAGGTGGATCCATTCTCTGTGAGTGTACAGTAGTTCTCATCATCTGCAAGGCCACCAATATTTCCTCAATCCCTCCCTTCCTCGCCTCTCCCTCCCTCCTTTCCTCCATCCTCTCCCTGAAAGTTAAACAAAGATTCCAAATGTATCTCATTTCAACGATATATCAACCAGAAGAAGATTATAATGGCAGAGTAATGCTTTCTGAGAACATCTACCTCATGACATCACACACCACCTACTGTGATCTGATCCGATCCCTCAAAGAATCAAAGGGTTAGACCAGGGAGCTGCTACTCTAAGTTAGAGTAGCAGCTCCCTGGTTAGACAGTCAATATAGCTTACATTCAATCAACACGATCTACAGTTAAGGACAAGATATTGATATAGGGTTTTCAACTAAGAACGTGGAATATACTGTAGGCTCTTTTCGATAAGCATGACATTTTCTGCCACCAGATTATGTCTTTAATTTATACTTTTTCATGATTTTTATGACACAAATATGCTAGAAATTCAAATCATAGTCATTCATGCATTACCTTCAACAAGCTTTTCACTACCTCCCTCAAAGTATATTTCCACTATGAAATAATTTTTTTATCTAACTTAACATTCAGCAATATCTGGGAGTAACTTTGAGATGCAGAATCTTCCACAAAGTTATGTTGAATGCTTTTAGCATGCTAAAATATGAGGCCGATACTGATGGCCTTTAAAGGGTGTGAAGACTCGCGCAAAAAGAAACGTCTCATGCCGGTAATCTGACCTTGTTTCAAATGAGGTGTAACAAGTGTTGGACACCACTCTCGATCCCAGAAAATACACACACAGCTTGCTACCGTCTGTAATTAGACACTAGTGTACAGTCAGTGCATACAGCTACGGTCAATACCCATAACACAGTGTACATAGCAGCGATGGACATCTCAAGTCTCAGATAAAAGATAACAAGGTATTACGTTTCATTACTGTCTGCATTTTGTAGCGACAAGAGAAAAACTTCACTTGCAAGCAACGGAAAGTAAACTTTTTCAGAGCGTGGCACTCTGTTTGGGGCGAGTCTTCAATGCCTTTAAGTACTGGTTGTGCCAGTTAGTAGTGAGTGTTGATAGGGAATATCCCTAGTGTTTGATTGGTGCTCATCTACTGTAAGACTGAGTTCTTGTCAATGCTAACCGCCACAAACCAACGTAACTAAATCACTGATTGTCGCTTTACATTTTATTTATTTTTATCTTTTTCTGACAGAACTGGAAATATGATGTACAATGCCAGATAGCAAATATGTCCAATCAAATTGTGAGTACATTATGCATTTTCTTTTTTGTGGAATATATGCCACAGGATTTCTTTTCACAAGATCATGCCATAATTTAACTTTCCACATTTCTTCATAATATGCTTAGAACAGAAAGCTAACACGTATGCTACCACCTTTATAAAGACCCTGGCCCTTTAAGTCTTTCAGTAGCTAACACCTTTATAAATACCCTGGCCCTTTAAGTCTTTCAGTAGCTAACATGCTAACACCTTTATAAAGACCCTGGCCCTTTAAGTCTTTCAGTAGCTAACATGCCAACACCTTTATAAAGACCCTGGCCCTTTAAGTCTTTCAGTAGCTAACATGCTAACACCTTTATAAAGACCCTGGCCCTTTAAGTCTTTCAGTAGCAAACATGCCAACACCTTTATAAATACCCTGGCCCTTTAAGTCTTTCAGTAGCTAACATGCTAACACCTTTATAAATACCCTGGCCCTTTAAGTCTTTCAGTAGCTAACATGCTAACACCTTTATAAATACCCTGGCCCTTTAAGTCTTTCAGTAGCTAACATGCTAACACCTTTATAAATACCCTGGCCCTTTAAGTCTTTCAGTAGCTAACATGCTAACACCTTTATAAATACCCTGGCCCTTTAAGTCTTTCAGTAGCTAACATGCTAACACCTTTATAAATACCCTGGCCCTTTAAGTCTTTCAGTAGCTAACATGCTAACACCTTTATAAAGACCCTGGCCCTTTAAGTCTTTCAGTAGCTAACATGCTAACACCTTTATAAATACCCTGGCCCTTTAAGTCTTTCAGTAGCTAACATGCTAACACCTTTATAAATACCCTGGCCCTTTAAGTCTTTCAGTAGCTAACATGCTAACACCTTTATAAAGACCCTGGCCCTTTAAGTCTTTCAGTAGCTAACATGCTAACACCTTTATAAATACCCTGGCCCTTTAAGTCTTTCAGTAGCTAACATGCTAACACCTTTATAAATACCCTGGCCCTTTAAGTCTCTTAGTTAATTCTTTACTACTCGCAAAGTGGAGACAGTGTCTTCAATCCATGGTGTAAGTTGCCATGGTTTTTAATAAATTTTAATGATATAGCATCTTGCCGTGTTTCATATTTTTGTTAACATTTTATCTCTATCCTTGCAGAAGAAGACTTTTGAAGATTATCCTGAACTGAAACCTGGCAGAAACGTACCCTTATCAAACTCTCCAGTAGTCACACAGCAGAGATCCGAGGACAAAGTGAGACAACCGACTTACAAGGCACCAGAATATACAAACAGCACCTTGGTGCAGCGACTCGCTGTCAAAGATGTAGTTAGGTAACGAAAGGACACATGATGCAACTGTTGCCGTTTCGACTTTCTGAAGAAGTTTTCATTTATTGCGCCTTGTTTCGGGGTATACGTTAGAAGATTTGACAAGTTTATGTTATGTGAGTGAACTGCTGGCCTTATTGTATGAAACTTCTCCCTTATGCAGAACGATTGTCTAATTATCTTTCAAAGAGGATTTATACTTGGAAATGCTTAAGGTAGGGGGGAGAGAGAAGGGAAGGGAGGGGAGGGGGCATTGCAGATATGTCTCTTTGCACAAAGGTATGCAGGTTTGTTTTTTAAGTCTTGTTTGTTTGGGGGTTTTTTTTGCAAATTTATTTCATCTATAAAACGCAAAAGTGTAAAATGTTGATCAGAACACTATGATTGCACAAGCTAGTTGATTAAGTTAACATTGAAATCACAAATGAATACGCAGGTCAGTGATGATGTCACAACTGTAAATAGATTTATAGATAAAGTGATATACCCTATTTTAATATTACAACAGATCCTTTTCATGTGTCTTTCAAATGTAAGAATCCATCTTGTCACAATCCCATTGGGATGTGCTTGATATTTTTCTTTTTGTTTAATAGTTTTTTTAGATAGTAAAATACTGCAAGCCGTACTATTCAAGGGCGTAGGAACCGGGGGGGCTGGGGGGGTGCCAGCCCCCCCCCCAGTGAAAAATATGGAGGGGCGGAAGTATCATTCCGCCCCCCCCCCCCCCCCCCCGCTTCGCAAGTCAGAAAACCCCTTTTTCATTTCCAAATGAGAAAAAAATCTCATTTGAGAGCACCAAATTGCATCTAAGGCCAGGTGAAAATGCAAAATTATATACAAAATGGAGTGGGTGGGTTGAAGTGTGCTATATTGCACCAAATTGCATCTGAGGCCACCTGGAAATGCAAAAAAAATCCAAAGGGGAGGGGGACACCCCCTTAGACCCCTCCCCCAGGCCGGCCATCAGTCTTCAGTCCCCCCCCCCCCACTCAAAAGTACCTTCCTACGCCACTGGTACTATTAAAGTACCTGAAGAATTAAAACGATCATTTTTTCATAATATTGAGAATTACATCTGCAAAACATTGATTAAAAGATGACTTTTTGCAGAAATTTTGTCTTGACATGTTGCAGTTTAATAAAAAGGAAAAGAAATAGAGTTCTGAAAACGTTTCTATATAGCTACTCTGGTTTTCAAGATATTCACCATTACAACATTCTTAATCTCTGGAATGTTCCTTTAAGGGTAAATTGAACATGACTCTATTGGTTCCTCAGTGTAGGATTAAATGTTAATTTTGTTAATCATTTGGTTTTCAAATTCCTAATAACTCAAGAAAAAATATGAACTATAGATAACCTTTGGATGACATTCAACACTGTTGACAAATTTGTAACACATTGTTTAACATGTCATAATAAAAGTCTTATGTTTTTGCCCATTGAGTTTTGTGTTGCATCTGAGGAACTAACCTCATAAGAAATGCAGAGACTCGATTATTTCCTTCCGTTTTCCGCTTGGTCTCTGCCACATGATATCATGGAGCTATTAATGAAATAGGTCCTTTATGATATGTACCGTAATTAAAAAAAATTCTATTGCTATGTCCTATTTGTGTTTGAAAAGAACAGAAAATTAATGACATTGTTAGACTTGATGTGAAGTTATCAATACAAAGACGAATGCTTTAAAGATATTTGTGCTTTCTTTTGTGTTTTCCTATTTGTGGTTTTCCAATGCTATTCTAAATAGCCTAGTGTTATCCTGCCTAACTTTTCGTACCCATCCTCATTTCCCACCAGATTTATGCAAATTACCATTGGCTGTGAGGATTCCAAACATAGCAAAGGGTAGGGGAGGAGGGTTTGGAGGGCGGGGATGGAAGGTGAGGGTTCCAAATATGGTGGAGGGTAGGGGAGGAGGGTTTGGAGGGCGGGGATGGAAGGTTGTCTCTGTTCTGATGTTTATCCACAGAGGTGTGCTTGCTGTATAGCACTCTGTTAAACTTGCCTCTTTTTGTACCAAATTCTTTATAAGCATGATCATGTTAGTCCACACATTTCAATTACAAATATCTAATGACTTAAAACCTAATTACTCTATTTTCCACCACCTCTTAGTTGGATGTCATAGTTATTCAGAGAGTAACGGTTTCCTTTATATTTCATTGAAATGCCACATTAAACTACATCGCGAAGTAAGCCCTCCATTCTCACAAGCCTATACTTGTTATGCTGTTTACTTAAATTCAAATGATACACATTACTGTTCTGGGTGTGCCCAATAGTGACTTGTGTCTTTTAAGGGAATTTCTTCATAAAATCTCACAATGTTGACCTTTCGCTTTGTAAGTTTTGTCTCTAACAATAGGGAAACATTCTTCAATATTCTTCAACGTTCAAGTTTTTCTGAAAACATGCGACTATTGTATCTCAAAATTTCAACTCGTTCCTCAAAGTTACGACTTTTCATATCAAAAGTTTCCACTTTTATCCCGAGCTTTTGTTTAATTTCTATTTTAACTATTTTATCCCAATACTTCGACAATATCGTCAAAATTATGATATGGATAGTTAGCTTTATTCCTTGAAATTGCAAAAATGTATGTCAAAAGTTTGACTATTTAATTTCAAAATATAAACTGTTCATGAAATTAAGAATCAGTGCGGTATCAAATGTGCCGTTGGGGTGGTACCAAGTAAGGTAGGGTATAGTGCAGGCATGTATACAAATGAAATGGAGGTGAACGACAAAGGCAAATTAATTGGAAATTGTAGTGAGAAAAATCTTCCAGCCTCCACCAGGATTCGAACCCAGGCCTCCCGCTTAATATATATATATATATATATATATATATATATATATATATATATATATATATATATACGACCAGGGGCGTAGCGAGCGGGGGGGTGTGGGGGGTGTCACACCCCCCCCCCCAATAAGTTGGTCGCTGTCGGCAAATTTTGGGTCTGTCGGCAAAAGGAGAAAAGGTGAAGAGAGCGGAAGGGGAAGAAAGAAGGAAAGCTGAATAGAAAAAGGAGAACGGGAGCTTCTTCCGTGCCAAATTTGACTTAAAATATGCACCAGATTGCATCTAAGGACGTTCAAACTAATTTTTCCAAAGGGGAGGGGTAGACCCCCTACCCTTAGACCCCTCCCCCATTTCAGTCACCACTTCCAGATCCGTAGGCAAATCAGATTTGACTTAAAATATACACCAGATTGCATCTAAGGACGTTTCAAAACTAAAAATTAGACCCCTCCCCCTTTTCAGTCACCACTTCCAGATCCGTCGGCAAATCAAATTTGACTTAAAATATACACCAGATTGCATCTAAGGACGTTTCAAAACTAAAAATTTTCCAAAGGGGAGGGGGACACCCCCTCCCCTTAGACCCCTCCCCCATTTCAGTCACCACTTCCAGATCCGTCGGCAAATCAAATTTGACTTAAAATATGCACCAGATTGCATCTAAGGACGTTTCAAAACTAAAAAATTGCCAAAGGGGAGGGGGACACCTCCTCCCCTTAGACCCCTCCCCCATTTCTGTCACCACTTCCAGATCCGTCGGCAAATCAAATTCTCCAAACCCCCCAACAAAAACCCCTTCGCTACGCCCCTGTATACGACGGGAAGGGAAGTAGGTCGGTCAGGCGCGGCGGAACGGAAAAATTATTGGGGGGGCTAATGTGTGGATACTATCTAAGCGGAGCGCCACCATCGGTTGGCGCGGAGCGTACAAGAAAATTTTGGGTTTTTTCAAACCCCCAGATGGCCGGAAACGGCACTTCCCGAGTGTTTTATGCTGCGAATACCTGGCCCTAAAATATGTGTCTCAAGCCTGCAATTTCTCAGATTGCACGTTAAGTCTGTAAAAATATTGTAATTTGTATATTCGATGGTGTTTTAAGAGAGTTGCTATTACTCGTAGTGTACTCGCAAATACGTTTTTGAGTGTAGTAAGGGCAGTGGAGGGGCTAGGGGTATTGGTCGGGGGGCAAGAATGGTCTGTAGGGGCGCTTTCGACACTATCTAAGCGGAGCGCCACCACAGGTTGGCGCGGAGCGTGCAGAAAATTTTTGAGTAAAGATACTCCCGAGATTGCAGGAAATGACCCTTTCCGGGGCCTTGCTAATTTGCAGATAAACGGAGAATAAATAGGTGTCGTCGCCATTTTGTCGGAAAATACACCGACAGAATATGACAAACGTCAATAGGTATATAAGAGCGCAATAAAATAGTCAAAAATCGCGAATAAGTAAAAAGTAGTGAAAAGCTGAAAAGGGCGCCAGCAGTCCATTTGAGTCCGTCAGGGGGGGGGGGGGCATCCGCCCCTGACTGTATATATGGACGCTCGATCCGCCACTAAGTAAGGGGATGTTGGAGAACTGGCTGAAATGAGGCAAGTCATTGGCCTAAGACGAAGTTGTGTTACGCTCACCGGTACTCACACTCACTGCTTCCACTTTTCACGGGGAGTGAAGACGCGGTTGGGGTGACAATGTGGTCTATAGCCCATGGGCGTCAGCAGGTTTCAGAAAGTGAGGGGGACACTATACTATCTAAGCGGAGCGCCACCATTGGTTGGCGCGTAGCGTACCAGAAATTTTGGGTACATAAGACCCCCTAGATCGCAGGAGACGGCCTTCCTGAGTCGTTTTTAGTTACATCAGAACCAGATCTGTGAGGAGAAATTTTGTCTCACAAAACGAAATTCCGACAGAAAGTACTGGTAGAAAGAACCGTTGTTTACGTGGGTTCTAGGCCTAATTTCGGTAGTTTGGTATCATATAATATCCTGCATACAGGCAGAATACTGTCTGTAGGGCCTAAAATATATGATATTACCTTCCTGGTGGGGTCTTCGCCTTGTTTTCAAGTTGAAATGCGTCTTTGTTTTCTCTGATTCACAGTGTAGGGCAAGGGGAATTCCATTTCTGGCGAGAAGGGGTGCTTCCACAAAACACTCTAAAACATCGTTCAAACGTCGCACAAACTTTTATCAGAGGTCTCGGACGAAGCGGGGAGGGTGAATATCGGAGGAAGGAGGATAAAGGGCCAAGCACTGTTCTAATTTCCAGTGCAATTTATTTGATAATGATTCTTAAGTTAGATTCTACTTGAATCAGCTCAGCAATTGTGATAGAAAATCGCGCATATGCATGTGATTTTTTTTAATAACTGCTCTGAAAAGTGGGTGGGACAAATGATATGATATCCCCTCCACTTTTGAAAGTGGGGGGGGGACATGTCCCCCCCCGTCCCCCACCTGTTGACGCCCATGCTATAGCCAAGGGACGGGCCGAGGGTCCCCCAGCAATTACTAAAATTATTACACCTATAGAGTATACGTGTGCATCGGACAGATCGACAAGTATGCATTGAAAAATGGGCAGATGTACGTTTCGGAGCCTTGGTAAATATTGGGGGGCTTATCATGCATTTGCCCCCTCAACTTTTTTATTGGGGGGGCTGAGCCCCCCCAAGCCCCCCCGGTTCCGCCGCCACTGAGGTCGGTCACCGTGTGTGAGGAGTCACAGGGGTTCGTTATCTATCTATATATGGGTGGTATTTGTGTATAAGTTTCAAACACAATAAAAGTACATTTTACAACCTATATACTGTGAATAATGCTTCAGTAAATCTTCAACGTCTTGTGCAGTGTGGCATATGATTGGGTGACAAATAAGTGCAAGTAGGAGAGGGACATGATTGTACAAGGGCCCCACCATATTCTGTAGTGTCTCAAGAATTGGAGTTCAACCTCTATTATTGAGAATGATTGGGGTGGAAAGTGTTGACAGCATCTCCAATCTAGTTAATTGATGAATCGCCACAATTTTATTGGACAAGATAAATGACTCAAAATACTACCACAAAATTTCGACACACAAAAAATAGTTATAAATTGCCTGAGTCCGAGAAATCAGTGAAAACTGTTCGCGGTTGTTAGAAATGCTGCTATGGCAATTTATAACACGTGGGCATACCGTTCAATCTTGACGGTGATATTCATATTTCGGGTTTGTGCCTATATCAACCGCTTGCCCTTCACACCCTCCCGTAGCCCCATCCTGGAATCTCACTTCACACTCAACCCACCCAACCCACCGCGAACCCGCTAGAGGACTACTAACACGAGTGCGATGCAGGGTACGGACCTGGAAGAAAATACCCAGTCCAATCTTGAGAGGGCCACATAGTACACTTAGTACACAAGCTGATTGGCCAAAAGTTCCCCTTAGACTACAAAAAAGACTGTGGCCTCCATTTCTTCTTCTTTATAACCTAAACTTCCAAGAAGTCTAATTGATCACGTCATTCAATACGTCAATGTTGATATCACTTCTGTCATGTTTGTTATTTTCTTTCCCCAAAGAGAAAACACCTTGTTTGCGCCGTTCTCAACCTCTCGACTATATATAGTAGCCTACATACGAGAGCGTAAATTAACGTGTCGCGCGGGAGTTGGATCTGCCAGTTGCGCGAGAAAGTTCATTGCAGAATAGATCGCATTACGCCAGCTTTACCCCCTCAGAGATTGTTCACACAAAGAGGGCCGTTTAGCAGGGAAGATCTCGTGCTGGGCTACACTGGTGTTCTTTGTGGTTCAGAAATGCATGGTATGCAATACTAGGGTCAACGTAGCGTCCTGGGTTTCCATCTACAATCATTTGCTGGAAAAACCTGTAAATTACAGTTATTTAGTTCGTAAACGTTAATCACTTTGTAAAGTAGGCTTGCTTCAGAGCAATAGAGACAGTTCAAGCAATTGGAAATAGTTGAAATTACGATAGTTTTTTCCCGATAATAATTCAGGAGAACGTGTACCATGCTTGTTTATGCATACCTTGTGACCTTTGTGGATGTTTTAGTGGATTTATTATGACCTCATACAACATAAGGATAATATACCTGGAAGCCAAGAAAATGTAAGGTAAGTTGAAGGATTCTGGTTATCACGCATAAAGGTGGTTGTCGTGTCACATTGGAGACAGCGTCGTATAAAGACAGGATTGGAATTCTGTTCAGGCCTCTCTTTTTCTTTCGCATTTCGGTTTTCGATTTGTTACCAATTTAGTCGCCAAATGGTGCGGTTGAGTGAAACAATCAAAGCAACTGCACGACAACAACAACAACAATAACAACAACAAGCAGTAACAACAACTACAACAAGCAGTAACAACAACACATAAAAACTTCCTCGTCCAATTCAAACACGGTGTATTGTCTGCATTGTTTTTCTGTTCCCCACAGCTCTACAGATATACCTTTTCGGCAGATATTCGACGCCTTTGTGAGTATTAATCAGTTTTGTTTTAGTTAAATTGTGATGGTTCTTTTATGTCTATCATAAGCTTTTATCAAATGCATCGAAAAACATCGAAGAGTAACTTCATTTATATTTGGTAACAGCTAGTAAATATGAGATGCAATGTGATGGGTATACTTGACTAATACAGATATACCTGCCTATAAGCTGAATGTCAACATGTATGGTTTCACCTTGTCAACTAAAAATCGCCATATGTAGCTTGCAATGTACGTGAACACAAAAGTATTTTATGCGTAAAATGTATGTTTCAACATGAAAAATATAAACTGTTGC